>NW_028243399.1:0-146205 GCF_964263255.1 Lissotriton vulgaris
TTGACTGGTAGCCAGTGAAATTCTCCTACCACTCCAGATACTGACTGGAACTTAGAAACTTTCTTTAGCAGCGTGCTGCAGCGTTCTGGAGGTATTGCAATTTTTCCAAGGACCAGCACTGAATAACAACGTATGATGCCTTGCTATAGTCCAGTGTAGATAACATAAATGCTATTGCAACTTGTTTTTGTAGTTCAAATGGTATGTACCTTAAGATCTTCCTGATATTTCCTAGTAGGAAGAAACATTAAGAGTACTGTTATTTATTTGAGCACTAAAAGACATACTGGAGTAAAAAATTATCCCCAATTTTTTTTTTACGTAGGTACTGTTATGGGAGAGGGCCCAATATTTATAGCCACCAGAGTTGCCCCATGATGGCATATTATTCCCAAAAAGAAGGACATCAGTTTTGGCTAAATTCAGCAGGAGACTGTTGTTGCTCATCCATTGGACTATATTGCACATGAAGTTGTTAAAGCTCAGAGCCGTCTCTCAACTGTTGTTTGATTTGGATACAATCATTAGTGTATCATCTGCATATGCTATGGGAGCAAAGCCAAAAGATCAAATCAGCTTCATCAAGGGTGCCACGTAGATACTGAATAATGTAGGGCTCAAAGATGAGCCCTGCGGAACCCCACAAGGTAGCTTGAATGGCTTAGAGACAAAATGGCCCAGTGCCACCGAGTTTTCTCTCTGAGAGAGAAAAGAGCTGAGCAGTTTCAAGGCTGTGCCTCCGATACCAATCTCCACTAAACGTGCAATTAGAATTTAATGTTTCACCGTGTCAAATGCTGCCAACAGGCCTAACAAGACCTTTTGCAATCTATCCCTCTCTATATAAAATGGTTCTCACTTGATCTGCTGCCACCACCTGACCGTACTCTGTGCTGTGATTTGGCCTAATGCCGAATTCCAGCACTTCAGTCTCCTTCTCAAATTGGAAAGAGTGATGCTCGGGTGTTTTTCAAGAACCTTAGCTGGTAGAGGCAGTTGGGAGATGGGGTGAAAATTCTTTACCTCTCTAGAATCAAGAGATGGCTTTTTTGGCAGTGGGAGGATAGAAGCTCTCTCCCATTCTAGCAGAAAATCTCCAGATTCCAAAATGGAGTTAAATATCTGGGTAAGAGATGGTAAGATTGTGTCAGCAATCTTGTGTATTAATCTGAGGGGCAGGGATCTGAAGGAGCTCAGATTTTGTTTGAACAACAAGTTCAGTCATCCTGTCCTCCAGAAGCAAGGGAAATATTTCCCGGGATCTTGATCCCACAGGTGTATTATGTTGAACAATGGAGATATCTAGTGAGTTAGCCTTAATGATAACTTTGTTAAATTTTCCTCCTACCTTTTCTTGAAAGATGATTGCAAGTTGGTCATATAGCAGCTGACAGGGGGTGATCTCAGGTTGGAAGGTAAATTAGACAATTTCCCAACAGTTTTAAACATTTCTCTAGTGGAATTCTTATCAGCTCGAAATTTTGTTGAGTAATACTTATTTTTTTCAGAGATAATCATGGTTGTATATTCTTAAATTAGGTAGTTGTATCTGATCTTTTCCTTATTTTTATGATGCTTCCTTTAGACATTTTCCTGCCTATGGCACATATTGTTCAGTTGTTTGAGATGACAGGAAAACCAAGGTGTAGATGGTCTACATCAGTAATTTTTAATGGTTTTTACTGGGGTATGTTTAGTGAATGTGTTTCCTAACCATTCCAAAAATGTATTTGTGGTAAGATTCCCATCGATTGTACACTGAGAGTGAGATTCCCAAAGGCTATCTACCAAGTTCGTAATTGAAATTTTGTTCCAGGCTTGTACTCTTCTATACTGAGCCTGATGACATGTTAAAGGAGGAATCAATATCTTCTAGGCTAAAATGAATAATGTTGTGGTCCGACCAGGTACTTGAAATAATATCATTAACCTTCAAATCTTCTTCATTAGAAAAAAATCCATCCCGCATGTGGTCATCTCTACGGGTGTGGGCTTTAGCCCATTGTGAAAGATTAAAATTTATAAAAAATCTGGACCCGCATCCGGACTCTTTGCTATTATAATCTTCCAAAAGAAAATGAAGATCTCCTAACAAATTTAAATGTTCAAATTGCATGAAGTATTCAAATGTGACACCCACATTTGATAAAGAGCCTGTTTTTGAGCTAGGGCGCATATAAACTAGCAAGTCATTAAAATACATTTGATTCTGTAATTTCCACTAGAAAGACATTGCCTCACATCTATTACTGTAACAGGTTCACATAGTACTTCCACATTGCCACAATAAAATACTGCCAGCCAGGTGCGGACGCACAGATAAGAGCGGTGCCATGGTGACTCAGTGGGGTGGGGCAGGGTGGAGGGTGACTTGACAGATGACAGGATAGGTAAAATTAAAGAAAAAATTATTCAAATCACTTACCTTGTGCTCGCCGCATCGGCGAGTCGGCGATACGGCAAGTGCAAGGTAAGTGGTTTTCATTATTTTTTTATTTAATTTTACCTATCTGGTCGTCTGCCGACTCCCACCCCACCCAACCTAACGCTCTTACCTGTACCGGGTGCACCTGCTGCCAGCCCTCCACCCACAAGACACTGCGATCTAATCTTTTGATGGAGTATCCAGAGGGAAGAGCCTAAGCCAAATCATCTGACCACTTATCTGCCCAAGTCACAGTCAGAAAAGCTAAGTCCCAGGAATTTTCCTCAACAAACAATGAAAATTCATGCATATGTATTATTATTATCTGTCATCTGCCTGATAACACCGCTGGTGGTGCCCTGAGGTCTTTCTGTGTGGGCTTGAAACGCCGCATTTGTCTTCGTGCCAACTCCTAGTGGGACGAGGGTCCCAGGAGCAATGCGGGGTTCACACAATCCGGAGCAGCATCTCTTTCATCGCCGCGCACACTCTGGGGAGGAATACTACCCCCAGAGTGCATCACACCAGCCCGCAGCTCCCACGAGTCAGGGAGAGGCGGGGCCAACACGCTTATTATGCAGCCTCCCCCGCGGCTTGGGGGACTTTGTCATCTGCCTGATAACACCGCTGGTCGTGCCCTGAAGTCTTTCTGTGTGGGCCAAAAATGCTGCATTTGTCTCCTTGCCAACTCCTTGTGGGACGAGGGTCCCAGAAGCAATGCGGGGTTCACACAATCCCGAGCAGCATCTATTTCATCACGGCGCACACTCTGGGGAGGACTACTACCCCCAGAGTGCATCACACCAGCCTGCAGCTGCCGCGAGTTGTGGGGAGGCGGGGCCAATGCGCTCATAGCGCAGCCTCTCCATCCGCGGCACGATACACGCGCGGAAGTAACCCGGACAAAGCCCGGACCAAGGGCGGGCCCGTCTGAGCCCGTCCGAGACTGGATGAGACTGGACTGGGCCACCCCTCTGATAAGCTGTGTAAAGTGAGTCTCATTGTGAATGTTTGAGTGTTGTTAAATTGTCGATACTCACTATAGTTAGTTGAGGGGTTTAGTAAGTGCAAAAGTTATTGGCCTTTAGAAGTGTTATAGGGAGTGAGTATATTTTTAGAACTCGGCTCTCCTTGACGCCAACAATCCCATGCCCATCCATGGTTTTGGAAGCAGGAGTCTCTGATTTGTCTCCGACAGGAAACTTGTCAGATACTCCTGATCTAAAAAGCCACTTTTGGAAAGGGCATCTCCTGTAACTGTCGACAAACCTGACGTGGGGGGGGGGCAACTGGAAAGGTGCCCAAAGGAAACAAAAGGTACACTAGGGGGGAAGCAAGTGAACTCCTTCTTCAGAGCAGAGCCAAAGGCCCAGACTGAGAGCAAGTCAAGTAAGCCAGGTCCCTATTTAGAGATCTAATGTATCACTTTTGCCGTTATAGTAAATATATAGGAGGTGAAAAGTACAGTTACACAGAGTGTGTGTTACATGTCAACTAAAATTTGACTAGCAATACAATTCACAATATAAAATACAGTTAAAAAGCTATACCAAAAATACACAAAACGTCAGGGGAGCACTGTCTATTTCAATACGCACAAGCTGTTTTCATTAAAAACATTTATTATTAAAAACAGGGCTTTACCCTATGCAATATACATAAAAACCACAATATACAGTTCATAAGTAGAAAAACTAAAAAAAGTTGACGCGGCGTTTCCGTGCTGTTGATGATGTGAAACCTTCTTCAGGACGGTTTTCTCTGCAGAAAAGATACATATATTTAATACACAGGCTCACTAGTTATACTGACGTTAAGTACTTAAAAACAATTTTTTAATCTAAAAACCATTAAAACGTTAAATACAGTCTGTAATACATATGGAACATTAATACAGTATGAAAATTATCTTTTACACCTATTGAAACCACTTATTCGTATAGACTCCATACATCCTATCATGTGTCTACAACAATTCATTTATTGTTACTCATATCACTTTAAAATCTAATAAACACATCATTTTATTTGTTTCTCCATAGTATTGGACCTCTCAGTAATGTCAGAAATACACATACCTCTAATCTCTAAGGACTAGTCAATGCACTTTTAAAAGACAAAACAGATCCGCTTAATAAATTGCGCTGTTGTCGATTCCTGATGTGGGTCAATAAGCAACCACCTATATCGTAAAACACAGAGAAAACTCTTAGAATACTAATGTGTAATACTAGGACTGGGATTTTTAATTTCCTGTACATATCCTGGCACGTACCTGTTGATAGTCACTCAAAAGTAAGGCAGAAGCTGTACGGAGGATGGCCGCCGTATATGTATTCACTTAGTAGTTAGAAGACAACACTAAATGGACAGAAATACAAGATTGTATTTAGGTAATCTGCTCTCAACATGAATACCCAGATATCTTCATGTAAAACCAAGACATTTTTATGACTACCTTGTTTTTATAATTACGAGCGTTGTCCTATACTGGAATCTGGATATTCCACAGTATTGGGTCGAGGATGGACTCCAATGTATACTGTCTCTTGTCTTTTGTATACAAGTACCGTATGTTTGTTATATTTCAATAAGAACACGGTCAGGGGAAAAAGAAAAAAAGAGGCGATGTTCTTATGTCCTTCTTTACCAGTGTTACTGGTATATAGTTCATATGTTCTAATTTCTATCATTTAAATCTTCAGGTACATTTAAATTCTAAGATTGAGAGCAATACACTTGTTGGAAATAGTCTGCCAGCACTGGAGCCCCCGCCATGGGTACAAATATGTCAAGAGATATCAAAACGCATTTGGAAAACTTTCATCCATAGCGAGATAGAAGCTCTTAGAAAACACCTAGAGAAGCTTACACTGCTTGTTGACTCATGGGGGAGCAAAATTGACACCCTCTCTAATACGTTGATTAATTCTAATATTTCTGAACAGGCCTCTACACAACAGAGCAATCGAGCAACCATATCCCCCCATACTGTCCATAGAGAATTTAACACTGTAATGAAGCCCCTCTCTCTAGGTAACCAGCCTACGGTTTTGGGGGGCCTCAACATGGGGCATCAAAGGAGGGGGTGGATGGCCAAGACACGTTGACAATGCTAAAAACATTGGGCTCGCAAGCGGAATGTAATTCTTCCAGTAAAAGTAGAAGAGATTATGGGAACAATGATGGCTCTAATAGACCTATACCCAAATCCAATCTGCAATACATAGACCTACCTCCGGACTCTACCCCTTATACTGTTATTTTAACTAGAGTCCCTGAGCTGGAAATAGATAGAGGGGAGTTACATCGGGAGTTAACAGCAGAAGCTGTTGAAGGTATAACCATCCAGTCACCACTGCGACAAAATGAGAAAGATCTGAGCTTGGGGTTTGTAATTTAGGGGACACACCTGAGGTTATAGTAGATCTGGATGGACTGGGAGCCCCATTGAGTATACCGGGGTCTCCTCTGGAAATTCACAAGTCTATGAGGGAATACTTTGTTAAATACCCCAGCAGGAGGTGGGAACTTCGGACTTCCTGACTGAAAATACATTAGACTCACACAACACAAATGTCCTTTCATGGAACATAACAGGCCTTGCTTCCAAGCTGGATCATCCTGATTGGGGAGCTTATATTGACATGCATGAGCTATGTCTCTTTCAAGAGACATGGTCCGCTTAAGGGTGGGCGTAAAATCCGTTTCGCGGGCGAATTTGCGGATTTTCCGCGATTTCGCGATCCGCGAATCTCGCGAAATCGCGGTAAAATCCGCGAATCAGCGGGGACGAATTTTCAGCCAAGCAAGGGTTACAGCAGCAGGTGCAAAAGTTGAACCTAATTTCTTTGTAACCTTTTACAAAAGGGTTATAAACAAATTAACTTCAACTTGGACACCTGCTGCTAATTGCTTCCTGGCGCCTCGATGCCTACTTGCAACTATTCTCTGACCATGCTCTGACCCTTGAAGCTGGGTCAGAGAATAGTTACAAGTAGGCAACGAGGCACCTGTCCAAGGAATTAAACCTCATCAGGAAGAACTTACAGATATAAAAAAAACAGGAAGAAGGGAGAGGATGGCAAATACACCCATTTTGAGTTGTCAGGAGGGGTTAAACTAAAAGAAACCTTTACAGCACAATTTTCATATGCATTTTGCTAAAAATAAAAAGCTGTATGTTCTGTAGGGGCAACTCAGGAATCTGGCCCTTCAGAGATCCGGCCTCTCTTTCTTTCTCTCGTTCTCTCTCTCCCTCTCTCTTTCCCTCTCTTTCTCTCTCTCTATCTATCTATCTATCTATCTATCTATCTATCTATCTATCTATCTAACTATCTATCTATCTCTCTCTCCCTCTCCCATAAACGACTGCATGGGTAACTTCGCTATGCAAGCGGCTCGCAAACACGCAAAAAACCCCGCAAACACGCAAAAAAACAAAAATCCGCAAATTGGCACAAATTCGCGAATTTTGCGGATCGCGAATTCGCAAATCCGGGAATTCGTGGATCGTGAATTCGCAAAATTCGCCCATGCTTAGTAGTTTTGCCCAGAAGTCATCTTTCAAAGATCTTTTGTATTCCCACATTTTCTTTTTATATTCTTTCTTGAGGTTTTGTCTTTGGATCCAGTCTTTGGACGACGTAGTTGTCTTTTTTAGTTCTCTGGCGTTTCTCCTTATCTCTATTTTGAGTTTTGCCAGGTTCTTTGGCAGAGAATTTTTGTTAGTGGGAGGATGTGATTTATTTGGGGCGGACATCGTTGCTATTAATGTTCCCGTAAAACTCTCCCATTTTTGAATTTGGGTACCTGCTGTTACCTCACTTTCTATTTTTAGTCTCTGCACATTTGCCTGCAGCTCGTCGATGTTGGTCGTTGTCCAGTTAAGTCGTTTCAGGTTAGTGGTCGCGATGTTATCTCCCACTATGTTGCAACTACGATATTTAGTCAGTTTTAAATTGAAATAAGTGTGCTGATATGAATGATCGCTTTTTGAGGTGTATTCTATTGAAAATTGCTGGACAAATGGCAATAGAGGAAGAGAGACTGCTGTGTAATCTAGCCTTGAGGCCGTCAAAGTTCCTAGGTGGGTGTACTGCGGCGGATTGTCACCTTTGATTCTCCCGTTAAGGAACAGCAGCCCAAGTGATTCCTGGCTTGTTACCAGTTTTCGCCCAATTAGATCGAATCGCTCGGTTTGCAGCTGAGTTTGGGTTTTTACATTCCAAAATTCGTTGTCAGCTGCTATTATCTCATCATCCTCAGGATTATAATTAATAATGGTATACAACTGATTTAGCATATAAAGTACATTTTAATTTCATACATAAAACGCCATTGATAAAATCATTTACTCATTGATAAGACTTGATAAAACATTTTTGCATTATCACATATGCATTAATTGGTAAAAAGCTATGATGTAAATAAAGGATGGTTTCCGGTCTACACGTTTCGACACGTTGGCCGTGTCTTCCTCAGGACTTTACCATCATGGTGCTGTCTAAAAAAGCTCTGATGACTATTATGTATATAATTCTTTTAGGTTCTCCTATATTTTCTCCTATTCGGAACCATGCGAGTTCTTTGCTGAATTAAGTAAAGGTTGATGACCGTCTATTTGGCTTCAATTAGCCTAGTAATATGGCCACCCGGTTGTTTGTGTGTTCCTACTCAGATTACCGGTTATCTGTTCAGAACAGACCAGGAGTATTTCGGAGTTGCGTGTTTATCTGTAAGCTTGCTGATAGGGGTTTTGTTTGTAGGGTAACGGCTGTCCGAAGTACGCTTAAGTCAGTTCGTAATTGATGATAAGCGCGGTGACGTAGTGGTTCGAGCTAGATGTGGTAGGTGGAATCACATTTATCTATGACACACCACCACGCGCCGTACCAGACTTATGATGTTTATCGAGTGATGGGGGTTTGCGGTCAAGGACTTGCGGCTTATCTACGACAGGCGAAGGGACGGCGTGCCGGATGAACACTTTCTGGCGTCATGGCATTCAGCGAAAGAAGGGGAGGGACACAAACAATTTAAAGTGCAAGTGCAATTGATAGTGGAACATGATTGGTGAAACGTCAAGGAGCAACAAGTACAGACATAGAAAACAAATTTGGGTTTTAAAATTAGAAGAAGTATTTACAATGGTTAAAATACATCGACAATTCTGCATTTCATGTTGAGTAGAAACCTGAGTTGCAAACCTTTAAAAAGTGAATGAATAAATAAATGCATCCTTATAAACAGAATTACACAATGTTATGTAATCTAATAAATTCTCAAATAGAATTTTGTCAAATGTTCGCTAAAAATTCATCCTGTGATGGCAACCATGTAAACATTATTTTAACATGGTACGGACCCATGAACTGTACAAAAAACACATCAAAAGTTGGGCGAGGTTTATTAACGATTTTTTTGTGTATGGGACGGTACGAGAGAGGAAGCTGATGAATTTGTTGACACCCTGAATAAAAACAAGCTTAATTTAAGATTTACACATCAAATCAGCTCAGAAAAAATGGAATTCTTGGATGTAATGTTAGAAATTCAAAGTGGCAAGATTGAGACATCATTATACCGTAAAAGCACAGCAGGGAATAGCATTTTGCATGCCCGGAGCTGTCACCCGAACAACTTGATCCAAAGTATGCCGTATGGAGAACTATTACGGGCAAAACGAAATTGCAGTACTTTTGAGGGATACTAAAATGAATGTATGACTATGATCAAATGGTTCAAAGAGAGGGGTTACAGTGATCAGTGCATAGCAACAGCATGCAGCAAAGTGCAGGCAAGAGAGAGAGAAGACTTACTGAGAATTAAAGAGAGCACTTCTCCATCAGAGAGAGTAAGATTTGTGACAACATATAGCAATAAAGCTTATGAGATGAGAAAATGTTTAGATAAACATTGGAGTATACTAAGAACAGACTTGGATTTAGAGAAAGCAGTGAGTAATTCATCAAATATTACATTTAGAAAAGTGCAATCATTTAAGGATATGGTTAGTCCAGCTATGCTGCCAAAACATGCCAAAACAACAACTGGGCCTGTGCAAGGGTTTTATATTTGTGGAAAATGTAAGGCCTGTAAGTACAGCTCCAGTTGTAAATCTGTTAAGATGTCAGCCAATTGTGGTCCTTTCAGAATTCAAAAGCATGTTTCATGTGACACGGAATATGCGGTGTATGCCCTCAGGTGCCCATGTTACTTGTATTATATTGGCAGTATGATTCAAAAGGCCAAAAAAAAGAGTTTTGGAGCACTTAAGGGCAATCAATCACCATGATAAACAATACCCTATCGCTCGTCACTTCTTCAAGAAACACAAACAGAATACAAGTCTCCTCTTATTTGTAGTACTAGATTGCATACCTAGAACGGAGAGAGGGGGTGACAGACTGAAGGAGTTGAGGAAACTAGAATCGAGAATGATAATTCAATTCCAAACACAGTATCCATCAGGACATAATGGAGATGAGGCATTAGCGGTCCATCTTGGTTGAAATATGTGCTAGAGTTGCTCTGTTGTTTTAAAAACGTTGTGTAAAATGAACTTGCTTGAAACATATTTTAATTATGTGAAGTTATATTAGAATGAATTTTAATGGGTTTACTCTCTCATTTCAGATTACGGAAGGTTTCAGCATTCTTGAATGTTAAAGAACCAAAGTATCTGATCTTTACACTCTGTGGAGTGTGAGTTGCTATGGTTGCGGAAGTCAATTTACATTGGACTAGTAAGAGCATTCATCTAATCTCCAGGAGAGAATGTTGGACCAAGGCCCACTTGGGCAAGGTCCTGGTTTTGATTTCGGCTTGGAATGTGAAGTTGGCAATCATGAAATGGACTTGATAAATATCAGGATTTTGTACCTAGAGAGTCGCATATATGATATGGAATGATAATGAAATTCCTTATGAACAATGAAGCTCAGACTGTATTCGAATTACGAATTGATTTAAACCAAGTCTAAGCCCACTAGGGCACAATGACGAGCAGACTGATAATTATGCGACCCCAGGCCGAATATGAGTAATATGAACTGGTTTATATGGATATATACCGCGATGTGACCAATGCTCAGGATATGGCATTGACACGTGACCAGAAAATGAATTATGGGACACGTAGTTCCTTGTAAAACAATTATCAAGAAGTGGACTGTGATACAATAACGTTAAGCGCTTTAAGTATCTTTAGAATGCAAACCTTTTGATTAATGAATAAGAAATACGGTACAGAGAAAATGTTGTATCTAAAAATGAAGAAATTTGTGAGAGTATGTTTTCACTTTTTACTTTTGTCACATGACGAATGTTTTCCTTTTTTTGTATATAACTTTATTGTTTGAACACTTACCTTCACTCGTGATCAAGCGGCTGCGGCTGCGAAACGCGTTGGGTGTGATCGCTATTAAAACTTCACCTTAAATGCATCTGGGCCTAAGCTTGTTGTCTTTTGGAGATGGTATGACAACCTCGTCGTTGGATTTACAGGGGCAAGGCGAAACCCCGCTGAGGCCCGCTATTCAAAAGTGGCGCGGGCTTATTTTGCCATTCTTGTGGTATATATATATATCTCAGCGTAATCTTAGCTCTACCTTTACACGTCACAAATACATAACAAAAACATGCACTTAGCACAAGTTTCCAGGGTGGACTAATGACATAACCGCAAGATGTTGCACTTTACATCATTATTGAAGTGCATTCACTATAGAGTTAGAGAATTTATACATAACACTGTATGCCTTAATCTTATTAAATGTGATATTCTTTGGAGATTTGATGAATAAACTAAGTATGGGCAAAAAATCCGTTCCGCTCGGGGAATTTGCGGATTTTTGGCCATTTCGTGATCCGCAAATCTCGCGAAATTGCTGAAAAATCCGCAAATCCACTAGCAGACGGATTTTTTTTAGAAGCCCCGTCTTCTTGGATGAATATGAAGGGCAGGGTTCATTCTGGCACGATGCTCCTATCACAAAAATTAAACCTCAACAGGAAATACTTACAGATATAAATAAAGCAGGTGCCCGAGTTGAAGCTCAAATTCAGTAATGCAATAATCAGCCCAAAAATAATCATGAGATTTGTCGAGGCTGGGCAGGTGTGCTTTCTCCCTGTCAAAAATTAGCTGTGATGCTGGATGGAGGCCTTTGCATCCTTCACTTTCACAAGGGCAATCCCGTGCAGTTCCTGTGACCAGGGGCTTCTTTCTCCTCATCTGCTGCTCTGATCGGTCTCTGAACTTTTATACAAACAAGTGGCATGTGATCGGTCTCTGACCTTTTATACACACAAGAGGCATGTGAACTCGCATAGAAGCCCCGCCCGTTTGGCCCCGCCCACACACTAGCTGTGTGCACCATCTTCCCGTCATTTACCCACTATGATGGACAGCTCACTCAAGGGACCCCTGCGCCCTTCGGTGCGATGGCATAGTAACACACACATGGTCACTGGAGACTACTCTTCTGGCACTTTACGCAGCTGTAGTGTAGGAAAAGCACTATACATTTACCCAATGAGGTAGCACTTACTGATTATCCAGTAGAAAGTACTCCAGTTGAGTAGAGGTATCGCACAAAAGGATGGCGTATTCTTTGATAAATATGAAGGGCAGGGTTCATTCTGGCATGATGCTCCTGTCACAAAAATTAAACCTCAACAGGAAGCACTTACAGATATAAATAAAGCAGGTGCCCGAGTGGAAGCTCAAATTCAGTAACGCATTCATCAGCCCAAAAACAGTCGTGAGCTTTGTCGAGGCTGGGCAGGTGTGCTTTCCCCCCATACCTGCAGTCGAAAATTAGCTGTGATACTGGATGGAGGCCTTTGCATCCTTCACTTTCTTGTGTGCATTCCCCGTGCAGTTCCTGTGACCAGGGGCTTCTTTCTCCTCATCTGCTGCTCTGATCGGTCTCTGACCTTTTATACACACAAGAGGCATGTGATCAGTCTCTGACCTTTTAATAATAATAATAAAGGGATCTTATCGTGCGCAGACTTAGCCCAGTGGGCATCAAGGCGCCTAATTCCAAATCCAGCTCATAACAAAGAACTCTGCAACTCAACCTGTATAGGCTCTAGAGAAGCACCATGTTTTTAGGGCCTTTTTAAACAGCACCAGAGAAGGTAGCGTCTTTATCTCCATCGGCAGGATGTTCCAAAGCTGTGGGGCAACGACGGAGAAGGCCCTGGCTCCCCATCTGGTGAGCTTAAAGCGAGGGATGACAAGTTGAAGTTGTCCCGAGGAGCGCAGACACCTTGGAGGGTGATAGCGAGTAAGTAGGGAGCTGATAGCATCTTTGGGTCCGTCCTCGAGAGCTCTATAGGTCAGGCACAGAATTTTAAAATAAATTCTGTGCTGGATAGGCAGCCAGTGAAGGTCTCTCCTCGCAGCAGTAGCAGAGGAAGACCTGGGAAGATCCAGGACAAATGTGTGTGTTTTATACACACAAGAGGCATGTGAACTTGCATAGAAGCCCCGCCCATTTGGCCCCACCCACACACTAGCGGTGTGCACCGTCTTTCCGCCATTTACCCACTATGATGGACAGCTCACTCAAGGGACCCCTGTGCCCTTTGTCATGATGGCATAATAACACACACATGGTCAAGGAGACTACTCTTCTGGCACTTTACGCAGCTGTAGTGTAGGAAAAGAACTATACATTCACCCAACGAGGTAGCACTTACTGATTAGCCAGTAGAAAGTACTCCAGTTGAGCAGAGGTATCGCACAAAAGGATGGCGTATTCTTTGATAAATATGAAGGGCAGAGTTCATTCTGGCACGATGCTCCTGTCACAAAAATTAAACCTCAACAGGAAGCACTTACAGATATAAATAATGCAGGTGCCCGAGTTGAAGCTCAAATTCAGTAACGCATTCATCAGCCCAAAAACAATTGTGAGCTTTGTCGAGGCTGGGCAGGTTTGCTTTCTCCCCATAGCTACTGTCGAAAATTAGCTGTGATGCTGGATGGAAGCCTTTGCATCCTTCACTTTCAGAAGCGCAATTCCCGTGCAGTTCCTGTGACCAGGGGCTTCTTTCTCCTCATCGGCTGCTCTGATCGGTCTCTGACCTTTTATACACAAAAGAGGCATGTGATCGGTCTCTGACCTTTTATACACACAAGATGCATGTGAACTTGCATAGAAGCCCCGCCCGTTTGGCCCTGCCCACACACCAGCTGTCTTACCGCCATTTACCCACTATGATGGACAGCTCACTCAAGGGACCCCTGCGCCCTTCGGCGCAATGGCATAGTAATACACACATGGTCACTGGAGACAACTCTTCTGGTACTTTACGCAGCTGTAGTGTAGGAAAGGCACTATACATTTATCCAACGAGCTAGCACTTACTGATTAGCCAGTTGAAAGTACTCCAGTATATATATTTCTCCAAATCCGCGAGTTCTTTCATAGGAGAGAGGATCAGAAACTCTTCTCTGAGCTCCAGAACTTGCTCTTGATCTTTTGTATTTTGTATTGCTGTGACTTAACTCCTTTTGTGTCTTATACAGGTATGCCTAAACTTCTTTAGGAGGTTGGGCTTCCCAGTCGCTATGCTGTATCTTTCTAGCATGGTGCTAAGATTTGTGTACCTTAAATTGATTGCTAATTTGTAATAAACCATCTTAACTATAGTGGCTGATTCTGTGTCCTTAATGTGGTATTGTGTCCAAATGGATTACACTGTTAATTCACTCTATATGTATATTTCAGGATTGTTATAGTTAGTTGGGCATTTCACTCGTACAAAAGCAGAGAAATTCGGCTGTTATAGTTAATGTGATGACGTCACATATCATCAAAGGTTATATTAATGTGTGAGGAGGTGAATCAGATTATCACATGCATGTTGTCATCAGTGATGTCATTTGAGATGTTATCAGTCATGTCACTGACCATGTCGTGAATGATGTAATATGTGATGTCATCAGCAGTGCATTGCAGGGCGCAAGTTATAGTTAGCTCAACTAACTATAATGGCCAAATTTCTCTGGTTTTGTATGAGTCAAATGTCCAACTAACTATAACGTCCCTGAAACCTGTGTTTTTTTCAGTGAATTTCAAAGGTTTTTTAAATGCTACTCTCTAACTATAACATCCCTGAAACCTATGGTTTTTTTCAATAAATATCAAGGTAGTATTGTCCTATTCATCATTAAAACTCTTTTCAAAGTTTACCTCTATGTACAATAAATTAAACTGAAAAACTTTGATGTACAAAGCATGTCCCTGTTAACGCCCCCACCCCCAGTATTTTCCAACAAGTTTCAAATCTGCAGAAAACCATTTCTTATACATTTCCCTGGCCGATTTTGGACCCCAATTTATCCCTGTACCTTACTCACAAGATCATGTTGTCCTTGCAACATGACATACTGCACTCGTGTACCACAGAAACTGATTGCGGCTTTCTCTGTGCTGTACAGATGGCACCAACAGGCCAGTGAAGGTGTAAGTGCTAATATTCATGGTAGATGGACCTCTGTTACCTTCCTTTTACAAATGACTGTAGAAGAATCGTTAGATAGCAGGAGGAAGGAGGGGGATGTCAAGGGACGTGTGATTCCCAGTTTCTCGATCTGTCGGCCTTGTAATATACGGAAATTAACCATAACAACTACCTTCACTTGTATTCACTTGTGGTTCCTGACTGTGAGCAAACCTGTGCACCAACTGTCCGGGCAACATTTCATTTTTTTCTATCTCCCTGGTACTAATAAAACATGTCTTCTAAAACTGCCCCCTCCCCAAATATGTTTATATTTTTCAACAAGGAACAATGTGCAAACTTGGGCCATTTCCTTTACGACCCTGAACCAATTGTGAACCCCAGCTCATCTCAGGACCTCAGACAAAAGACCATATAGTTCTTTCAACATGACACATTCCACTCATGTATCATTGAAACTTGTATTTGTTGAAATGTACAAGTTAAAAACAAATTTAAAAATGAAATGTTCAACGTATTTTTTTAAACTATTATTTGACACATCCAACTGTCCATAATTACTTTAAAAAATATAAAAGGCAGGTGAGGTGTCATTGAGTGATTGCATAAGCTATTTTGTACTACTGTATGGCATTCTCTGACTATAACTAAACTATGTTGCACATTACAAAAAAACATGCATACTTCTGTTCTAAAAAAAGACTGTAACAGTACTGTGTCATGACTCTTAATTAAGCCATGATTAAAACTTAGTTGCGCACTGATTAAGATATTGAAGCATGGTGGTGTTAAATGTTTCCTATGTTTATTTCTATTTCTTGTATCCTGAACCATAGTTTATTCATATATCTTGTATTCAGAATGATAGCAAGTTTTCAGTCACAAGGAGGCAAATGAGAAGCTTTGGCGGTTAACAGTTTTCAACCTTTGCCAACATGTGCACATGTCAAACTGTCAAAATGTGAGCACATGTTAACCGAAAAATGTGATATATAGATGCGTGGGGCAGCATGTTGCTTCCAAAGACTACTTGGTAACCAAAGACTATATAAACCACACCCAGCCCTTTGAGAATCACTTAGGGGCATGTTATCAAGAACGGAGTTAAGAATATTGTCACTTTAGCGGCAGGGAACTGCTGCTAAAGTGGCAATACTGGGCTTGATAATATGCCATAGAGAATTCCCATAGAAGCCCATGTTCACACTAAAACATGGGCTTCTATGGGCTTTAGCAGCAGTTTCCTGCTGCTAAAGAGGTGATATTTCTAACGCCGTTTCTTGATAATATGCCCTCAGGACTGAATTATCTGGAATACAGGTTAGTGGCCGTCATAACATATTGCCCTACAATTTTTATGAGTCAAAGGGGCATATTATCAAGGGTGTTTATCTCTGCTTTTTTGGCTTTAAAAGCCAAGAATGCGGAGATAAAATTATCTCCCTATTACCTAGCTGTCGCTAACACCAGTTAGCGACAGCTAGTAGGAGATAGCAACCATCTTGGGCCCCGCTTTGCACTTCAGTGATATTTATCACTAATGACATGCAAAGTGGGCGTGCCAAGATGTTAGCGACTGGAAACAGTCGCTAACATCGCTATCTCCTATTACCAACTTTTGGAGATATTTGCGCTAAGCGCGAATATCTAAAAAAACTAACACCTGCCCTGAGCAGTTCTTAGCCATGTTATCCAATGGTAGGTGGATAACATGGCTAAGAGCATTAGCTCGGTAATGCATGAATTTCGCTGACTTTTCAGCGATATTCATGCATTGCTGCCGTTTTTTATCGCATTTGCGATAAACCTTGGTAATACCAAGGTTTATCTGCGATAAAAATCGCCGCAGGTCAGCGATACATTTTTGTCTCTAACCAAGCAATAGCGATAATTATCGCTATTGCTTGGTAATATGCCCCACAGTGTGTTGCCAGAATAATTGGAGAAATGCTTCCATTTTACATCACTGAATGGATAAGTTCGTAGATTGTAGTTCAAAAAATGAATCTCTGCATACATAGGGGCATATTATCAAGGAAGTGACGAAGAGAGGGGTTAGCCTTCTTGGCTTAATGCCCCTCTCCGCCACTTCATAAACACGACCCTGTACCATATTAACAAGGATATGGTGCAGTCTAGCATTTCCCCCTGCGATGGCGCTAAGTTTCATAACTTAGCGCCAACTATAGCACCCTTGCATTAGAGTGCAAGGGTGTCTGCAAGCATGGAGGTTTGTTTATGTACAGGAAGGTTTCACTTCTTGCACATGAACAAACCTAAAATGGCAGTTTGTAACTTACGTGTGTGCTGCTTCATGCAGTACAAATATAAGTTACAAAAAAGGTTTGTTTGTGTACAGGAAGGGACACCTTAAGTGGCTTAACGCTGCCTTGTTAATAAGGGGAGGCCCCTATTGCCACCACAACGTCACTAATAGTGGTGATAGGGGCTTGTTATTATAGTGCCTCATTGAATGCTTCAGTGCAAAAGTACTCCCTCGCTCGTTGCATAACTTCATAAGTAATCCATGATTGATTTAATTTTTGTGGTAGTAGTGCCTACTTGATTCTACCACTGCATGGCTACTGCCTAAGTAACTATATCAGTAAAAAGATAATACATACCTGTTTACAACACTGCATAGAAACTGCCTGAGTAAAAAGATGACTCAGAGAGTAATTTTTGGGTCATTGTGGGAGTGCATAGTTAGTAACTGAGGGAATCGAGGTGTGCCTTTGTACTATCTATCTCAATCATTATTTAAATGCAAGAATACAAGCGGGGATTGCATAATTCTATTGGTAATGTCTGATTGATTGATCTCTGTATAGCACAGCCTGCATGATTGCATAAATCATTACCCCGTTCATACATTTAACTACCTTGAAACTACTTTTATTCATTAATTGGATTTCTTGGTTTTACATTTTGCTGTCAGAATGAAGATAAGTATGATTTCGTAACAGAGAACCACACTTTGTTCCGTTCAGTATTCTTTAGTTTGTACACAAAGTTAAATTAAATTCTAACTTTCCGCCCCTAATTTAAACAGTCTTTTTAAACAAACTCCTGAAGCTGTTGTTAATCCCACCCTCAGTGTGCTTTTCAAAACCAATTATCTTATTCCAAATAACCGCGAGTACTGTGACCAACAAGCAGGCTTCCCGTACAGAGCAACTCTTTCACAACGTATCACATGTTCCACCAATGTCTTTTGTCCTCCCCCACATGCTCTTGAAGATAGTTTGGTCTGGCCTTCCATTCCTACTTTGAAAACATACAATAATAGCGTACACTAACAGAAAATGCTACTGTTTCAACAACAAACGGCTCTCACATAACCTCGTAAGACCTTGAAATACCAAGTGGCTAAACCAGCAAGTGACATTGACTCTATCTTATATGGAAATCTCCCACTACATTTTGCACAATTTATACACCAAACATTTAATCAATCTGAAACTCAAGGCCTACCACATTTTTATAAACTATCCGACTCCCGCCTTGTTATCTCTTTTTAGACTATTTTTATACTAATACAGAATTTAATTCATTCTAATTTTGCAAGTGCATTTGGCGGGTCCCTTGGTGCCCCTTCCTTGTTTCTGCAGTAGTCGTTCTTTAAATCATACTACGAAATGGCTGCCTGTCCTCTGCTTCAAACCCATCCATGACAAATGCAGCTATACCGAGAATGAATGCTGCAACTTTTTGAAAGCTTGCCATTGGTGATATTTGGCATCAGATATAGGCTGAATGTCCGCTACATGTATTTCACCTGCGTGCAACCTGTCTTCTACTGTTTCCGGTGCCCCTTTGAATGCGACCTGCATGTCTGCCTCTCTACTACTTCACATGATCCACTGGATTATAAACTGTTGCTGAGTCCATTGCTGGCTCATGACCAGCACTGTTCCGGAGACACACGATTGATGGATGTGTTTCATAATGCAATAAGGGAAATATGGACTACATGCACTCATACAGAGAACCTCTTGCAGCAGGCTATCATCGAATATCATGCAAGTTGCCCTGACATGGTCCTGCTTGCAGAAGATTCCGTTGACGATGTCTGTTCTTTCGACTTGCTGAATTGGATGTCGACCCTTTTTGCTTGCAGAGGTGCAGATTACCTTTTGGAACTGATTGCATATCACGGTGCCTCTGAGTTCTTGAGCTTCAATAAATCTCCGTAAGTGAGCATAGTAACCCGATTTGACGAGCTTGTATTTCTACTCTTCAAAAATACTGTTTTCCTTTTCTTCTTCTCATTTTACTTTTTCTTCCTTTTTGGATTTTCAAACATTGACATTCTTTATGAATTCCCCTTGACAGATTTGGTTACGCACTCTTGATGTTTCCGCTCTGTTTGCCTGGTTGTGACAGAGCTAGTCGACGAAACGGGTAACTTGCCTGTTGAGGACTTTACTATCTATATTAAAAGTTATGTAGTCTGCCGACAAACCTCTGAGATGCTCTATTTGATGATAACACTTCTTTATAGCTGAGAGATAAAACGTAACTCAAGATGGTCCTCTCTCTATTCTCTTTTTCTGATGACATCTCACTTTCTCAGATATCGATTCACTTCTATACTGATTATAATTCTATCATACAGTTTCTTTTTTGTTGTGGCACATATACCCCATATTTTGCCATGTACTTTAAAATAAACGTTTTTTTAAATATTTTATGCCTGTGTCATATGTTACAAATACAATACTGACAGTTAATTCCTTTCCCAAAGGGTCTTTAATGTCATTTGCCTGTACCATGTTCCCTGCCCACCAACTACTAACAATCTTGGGCCTAACCAAATGCAAACCAGATCCCTTTCCAGGTTACACCAATCGTCGAGTAATGTAAATTGGGGCAATATGTAAGTTGCAACTGTGTGCGCCTTTTTCATATAGCACAGAAATCGATGATGACTTTCTCACTGCCCGTCAAATGCCCCCAGCAGCCCAGTGATGGTCAACACAGATGGGCCTCAGTTACCTTCCTTTTACAAACAATGGGAGAAAAAACGTTAGAGAGCGGGAAGAAGGAGGGAAGGCTCAAGGGACATGTCATTCCCAGTCTATCGATATGCCGCCCCTGTGATGTATGCAGGTTCAGCACGAGTGGGAAGCTTGACAATACCTTAACTTGCATTCATGTGTGCTTCACAATTGTACACAAACCAATGCACATAGTGTGCAAACAACATTTCATTTTTTCATCTCACTGAAGTTAATAAAACATGTCCGTTTTAAATGCCCACCCAGTATTTTCCCACAAGCTTCAATCTGCAGATGGCCATTTCTTGTGCATTACCACAGCCGATTTTGGACCCCAATTCATCCCTGTACCTTAGACACCAGACCATGTAACCCTTGCAACATCACACACTGCACTCATGACCCACTGAAACCGATTGTAACTTTCTCCGCACTATACAGATGCCTCCAACAAGCCAGTGAAAGTGTAAGTGATAGTTTTCAGGTTACCTGGGCCTCTCTTACCTACCTTTTACAAACAATGAGAGACAAACCGTTAGAGAGCAGGAGGAAGGAGGGGGGCTTAAGGGACGTGTCATTCCCAGTCTCTCGATCTGCCGCCTCTGTGATGTATACAGGTTCAGCACAAGCAGGAAGCGTGACAATACCTTAAATTATATTCACGTGTGCTTCACAAGTGTGCACAAACCAATGCAAGAAGTGTGCAAACAACATTTAATTTTTTTCATCTCACTGAAGTCAATATAGCATGTCTGTGTTAAAGCCCACCCCCCAGTATTTTCCTACAAGCTTCAATCTGCAGAAGGCCATTTCTTGTACATTATCACTGCCGATTTTGGAACCCAATTCATTCCTGTACCTTAGACACAAGACCATGTAACCCTTGCCACATCACACAGTGCACTCGTGTACCACTGAAACCAATTGCAACTTTCTCTGCGCTGTACAGATGCCACCAACAAGGCAGTGAAGGTCTACGTGCTATTTTTCACGTTACATGGGCCTCTCTTACCTTCCCTTTACAAACAACAGGAGACAACCCCGTTGGAGAACCAGAGGAAGGAGGAGGGATCAAGGGACGTGTCATTCCCAAACTCTTGATCTGCCGGCCCTCTAATATATACAGATTCAGCACAGGGAAAGACCCTGGCAATTCCCTCCATTTATGTTCACATGTACTTCACCAGGGTAAACAAATTTGTACACAAAATATGCTCGGAACATATCCATTGCTTTTTTATCTCTCAAATATTCATAAAACATATCTCTTGTAAAGAAACGCCCCCCACCTGTATTTTCCGACAAGGTACAATCTACAAACATTCCTATTTCTCTTACATTGACCGGGCTGATTTCGATATTAATTTAACCCTGTACCTTACTCACAACACCATGCAGGCCTTTCAACATAAGAGACTGCTTTCCTCATTTCACGAAAACACTTAAATATATATGGCACACTTCAACAATACCTTCCCAAACACTCATACGAAGTACCATAATCACTAATCCTCTTAACACCATGTATTTCACCTCATCTGTCTTTTCATTCTACACTACTCAAGAACTACTAACAGTGTTGACTGTGTCCGAATGCAAAACAGAAACCCTTTTTATATCACAGTTGAGAGTGTCACCATATCACTGAAAGCATGCGTACATGGAGCTATATTTTTTCCTAGTAGTACATACTTAACCCCTTCGCTGCTGATGACGAGCTCAGATCGTCATCAGCCACGGGTGGCGTGTGCTGATGACGAGCTGAGCTCGTCATGTAACGCGGTAAATCGAAAAAAGTCGCACAGCGCAAAAATCGCAGCAGCAGCGATGCGGTTAAAAGAACATACAAATAGATATATACCACTGTTATATAGTTATCGAATCTTCCAATGCATAACACGTGTAAAAATTCATATAGAAAGGGACGTGTCATTCTTAGTCTCTCAATCTGCCGGCCTTCTAATGTCTGAAAATTCTACACGGCCAGGGACTGTGACAGTTGCCTACACTTATCCATATATATAAAAACGAAAATATGTCTGTCTGTCTATTTGTCCTTTATGCATTACTATACCATTCATCTGATCACCGTGTAACTCTGGAAAGTTGCTGAGTACACTCCCGCAAAGGTTTCTGTCAATTTTTTTTTTTAAATCGGCCCCCCAGGGCCCTCATAATCTTTTGAATACTGAAATAGACAGCGAATTTGCGAGCATCATCGACAGTTATGACCCCCAAACGGAAATCGATTGGTCAATCTACATCAGCAGCACAAAAGAAAAAGACATTACGAGCTTCAGAAACAGACGAGCAACTGGAAGCAAGATTAGAAGCTGTTCGAATACAAAATGCTCAAGCCCGTAATTATCAAACGAACGAGCAATGAGGATCAAGATTGGAAGCCGATCGAGTACGCACAGCTCAAGCCCGTTCTTCTCAAACGAACAAGCAACGAGAATGAAGATTGGAAACAGATCGATTACGCACTGCTCAAGCCCGCTCGAATGAAACAGGAGAGCAACGAGAATCAAAATTGGAAAACGATCAATTACACACTGCTCAAGCCCGCTCGAATGAAACAGGGGAGCAAGCAGAATCAAGATTGGAAGCCAATCGAGGACGCACTGCTCAAGCCACACTTAAAAATCTTTTAAAAAATAAAATAAATAAGTTTCAATAACAATGACACAATGTAAATGTAATTTTATCATAACGAGTTTCCTTGAATTTCCTTTCTTCTGAGATCGCAGCAACACGCGACTGGTAAGCTAGTATGCAAATATAGCTCACCAGAGTCAAAAGGTTGAGCACAACGACTGCACGCAACATTTCTTTTTTTTTATTTCCCTCAAGTTAATAAAACATGCCTCTTCTAACCCACCTCCCCACTATTTTTCAGAAAGTAACAATATGCAAACGTGCAACATTTTCTTTATGTTGCCCGCATCAATTTTTGAACCCAAATTAACCTGGTACCTCACTTTCAAAACCATATACTCCTTTAAACATGACAAACTACACTTCTTCTTCCTCGAAAACTCCAAAATATATATGGGGTACTTGTTCAGCAACTACTCACACTCTATTCACACTTTGTAACAAATGTAAAACAGCACACTTGATTAATTTACCCCCAAAAAATATTTTAAAACTTAAAAATATTATCTCAAAGACTTAACCACTACTATACAATATATAACACACCTTATTAACTTATAACTCACCTCTGTAGTAGGTATGCAGATTTTGAATTTCACAACCTCATACAATATTTTCTTTCTCAGACATGTAATTCTAGACTCTCGTCAAGAATAAAACCAGTAATGGCAACATTTCACTCTCTTTCTGCACAGAGATATATGTACATCACAAATCAAAATCCTTCCTTCATTATTTCAAATTGCAAATCACATTCCTATTCGTTACTCATATTAACCCTCTCTAACTTTCTTCTAAAATGGCTCAAACTGGTTCTCTTATTTTGTGAATTGGACACTCCCCCACACTTCTGCATCGCCATACAGCCCGAACCCTTACATCAATTCAGAAGACTATTTCTAATAATACTACTGCAGATTTTAAAGGACACACTACTCCCCAATCACCTTTTTGAAAATTTCCATACCAACAGTTTCTGCAACATTCAACGGAAGGCTGTAGGTCACAAGTTCACCAAATTTCATCCCAACAGTTTCTGCAACATTCAACGCCACGCGCAGGTCATAAGCTCACCATACTTCATCCTAACCGTTTCTGGAACATTCAACAGCAGGTGTAGGTCACAAGTTCACCATTTTTCTGAACAGTACCTTCCAAATGCAAGTAGCAGGTGTGATTGCGCTTCGCACGTCTGATCAAATCCTATGTAGTGTATGTTTCAAACATTTTTTATTCACCAATCAGAAACATACTTTTTCACGAAAGTAACATGCACCCCAATTTTTTTACTACACAATGTTCTTCATCTCCCAATCAGTGTGGAGAAGCGTTGCTCAATGGTTAGAGCGGCAGACCCTGATGCAGAGGTCTCCCCCAGGACCAGGTTTCAATTCCCACCTTGGCGGCTCTTGGACTCAATCTCCCCGGACCTGATAATTCTCGCCTCATTGCCTAGTCTAATCATGGGTCCCACTCTGTGACTCTGGGCAATAGCTTGCTTAATCTCCACAACGGCCCCAGCAGCGCTTGGATGCCTGGCTTCACCTTGGGGGTGCCCAGGAGTGGACATCTCACAGGAAAGCCAGGAAGGGTTCCACAGCGGTATGAATACAGCGCTACGAGACCTCTGGGTAGAAGGCGCTATATAAATACAAACACATATGCATCATTTACTGAAAAAAAAGATTCTTCTCCACCTTTCAACATATCTCTCATTCTCCCAATGGACTAAATGAGCTACAAACATCTTTTGATTCCTTCCAGCCATACCTTCAAATTGTTAGTATGGATCGTAGGACACAGCTATGTTTTCTGGTGCAAAAGGTATGCTGAACACAGACGTATTGACAAATACCTAGGTTTACAAAATGTATAATTAAATGGTTTGCATAGAGGGGATTAAAGTGGCACCAATTGCTGCCTTTGGTTAAAACCTCTGTGCATCTCCAAACCCCTGACCTCATGATTGTACACTGTGGTGGCAGTGACCTAGGCACATTGACTGGGGTAGGTCTGCAAATGGTCATGAAGGATACCTTTCGACAACTGATGTTAATTTGCCTAAAACTGTATTTGTATACTCCAATAAATGCCAAGGACAGAAGTGGAAATGATCAAATCAATTCTTTCCTCAGATTGAGAAATCTAAGAAGAATGTCAATAAAGCTGTGTCTGCATACCTTAGAGATCATATCATGGGGTCCATCTACAATAACGACATACGTTTTGATATGGATCATATTTACAGAAATGATGGGGTACACTTCACAGATCATGGAAACAGTGTTTCTCAACAACCTGAAGCTGTGCGTCCGCACTTACATGGAGCTCCAACAAACTCACAATCAAAACAAGGGCTCTTATAACTCAGCACTCAGTCGGGCAATTTTAGGCCCAGGGAACCACATTCCCCGGAGCCTAGCCAAAATGTTTGAGAAAGGCAAAGAGCCCCAAATCCCCTCACTCCCTGCCACCTCCCCACATCCTGCGGCATACGGAATTCCTTTTCAACAAAGCCAGTTGCTCAATGCAAGCTCCCTTTGCCCAAAATCATATCTTTTTTGATTCATATTAAAAGTAAGAGCAAATTTCATCCTCTCGTTTCCATCAAGCAAAGCAAAGGTTTGCTATGACAGAGCGGGAACTCGGCATAGATCCCGCCTTGCCATAATTAACTACAATGTCCATGGCGTAGGCACCACGGCTCATTGTTGGAACCGGCCATCAGAGATAAGGATACCTAGGACCATGGAAAGCTCCTCAAGGGAAATTGGACGATGCACCTCCATTCAATTTAAAGCCAGCGAACATCATACTCCCCGCGGCCGGCAGTACGCTACAGACCACGCATTTTAATTCATGAATGCCCAAAGAAGTAGTGCCTCCCTGGACAGTGTGGAAGAAGCTTCACCCCTCCCTTTAAATTTTACGTATACCTCCAAAAACGTGCTGCTCCTCAGAGAAGAGAGGGAAGGAAGACGCGATCCCCCCATATCATTGTATTTGCTCCAAGGAAGTGGCGGTCCCTGTGACAGTAGTAAACCCTGCATCATATTTAAACATTGCTCTCGGAACTGGCCACAGGGGGCTTAATTAAACGAAGCACTCCACACCGCGCTTTCTTTTTCTTTTTGCCATCGTGATTTCCAGTCCCCACGTGAATCCCGTCAAAACATATTAAAAATATTATTAACGTTCCGACTTCCTGTGTCACCTTGGAGCACCCTAGGAAAGTTACAGTGTTCCTACCCTACCCTCTTCGACTTTTTTCCCCTTTTCCCCCTAGTTGTTTTTACTGACTCACACAATGGCTGCCAAGGCTTCCTAGTTTGAGGTGTTGGCAGCAATCCCAGACAAGCTCGTGCTCGGAACGCCTTAGCCAATCAGATGTCACAATTTGCAAACCTTCAAATACCTAAAAAATAACAGAACTGATTCACACCATTTAAAGAAAAGCATGCTTGCTGAACCAAGAGATATCTCTGTGACAAATTTGGTGTAATTCCGTACATCAGTTCGGGCTGTAGCCGTGTCTAAAGCGTCCTAGGGAAATTAACATGGAGAAAACACGATTTGGGACTCCCTTTGTTTCTCGGCTCCCCTTCACGAATCACCCCAAAATTTTCAAGACAGGAGCTGACCTGAATGAACACTTAGTTTAAAATTTCGTGAAGAGTCGTCAAACGGCGCCAAAGTTATTGGCAAAACAAAATGCTTTTCCTATGGAAACTAGGATGTAACTATAACTACCTACTGGCGATCACCAGTAGGTAATATATATATATGTATATATATTAATCCAAATGTGGCCCAACTCAGGACTCCAGAGCGCTCTCAGGCGGTGCGTTCCAAGAGCAGCAGAGCCTCGCTGCAATTACAGACATTCTTTTTTGCCGAAGGCATTTTCTCCCGCACTCCTAGCTTTCTCTCAATAACGACCAGCAATCCCATGCAGCGCACATTATTTTATTTTCATAACAGCTTCACCAGCAGCACATTCTCTACGTGTTTCAGTCTCGCAGAGACCTTGTTCATGAGACTAATATCAACTGACATATCCTGCAAACATGTTTAAATAAAAGTGAAAAAACACTCAAGGTGACATCATTTCCTTTCATCACGGCAGCTAGGGATTGTGGTACTTGCAGTACTTATTTCATTTTAACCAATTACTCAGACTTTTACAAATATGTCATGTTTTTCACATTGTAAATAACCGGTTTACTTTTATCCTCCATTGGGTATATTTGTCAGTCAGTCTGCCTTCCAGTGGGTTTTTCTTTCTTCCCATCATTCTTTTATTAGTGGGTTCTAGTAAATAGTGACATCAACATTCATTTGCTATTCCTAAGTTTCCTGTATGTTATTTAAAATATTAATCATCATATTTGTTTCCTTATCTCCCATCACTCTATGATGCCTAATCCAAATTATAAACGAGTGACTTCAAAGGTGTGAAAAAATAAAAAATAAAAAATAAAAGGATGTCCTGTTTCTCCATTCAGTTCTTTTTAGTGCTGTATTAATCGCACCCAGATTGTACTTTTTCAAATCTTAATCCTGCCTGTTTTTTTTCTTTTTTTTTTTTCAAAAACCTTTATTGCACCATCAAATTACACAGCGGAACGCCTACAACCCAGTGGGCTGGCCGCTATAGCAGTTTGTAGGTCACATGGCAACATTATAAAATCAGTAGTACATTCTCCAATATTGTAGTCAGTAAGTCAGCTGCCAAAAAGAAAGGGTGCAGCACATGCATATGTATTTCAGAGAGTATTGGTTTTTGGGTTTTTTCTTTTCTTTTTTCTTCCCCCCCCCCCTTAACAACAACAAAAGGAAGTAACTGTTAGGAATATTAATGTGGTCATGTATGTAGTAGTACTGAACTTTTGTAGCCACCTCACCGAAATACCCCTTACTGGTTCCCCTCTCATTCTCGCCAACCGCCCCCGACTACCATGCTTGTGCTAGAATAGACACCCCTCTCAAGTGGTGATCCGTGTAGTCCCTCTGCTGCCTATCCTGCATGCTAATGTGGCGAGACGCCACTACCCCGCCCCTGGCTCCCTTTTCTCACAAGACGTCCAGAGTATTAGCCCTCTGTCTCTTCCTCGTCTGACTCATCTTGATCATCCTCTGGCAAGGGATCACAAATCTCCCCTCGGTATACATTCCATTTGGTCCAGATTTTATTTCACTTCCCCGGGCAGGCACGGTTAGAGTATACTACCCTTTCCGTTATCATTACTTTATCCATATTTCGACACCATAATGACTTGGTTGGCACTTCCGCCACTCCCCATCTTTGTGCAATATCACGTTTCGCTATTATCAACCCCACTGTAACCCAGAGTTGCCCATGTCTAGAAATATCTGTAGGTTCCCACACGTTTAAAAGGCATCTTTTCGGTTCTGGCAACAATGATGTTTCTAGTGTTTGTGAGATCGTTCGTAGTATTTGCCTCCAATATTCCTGAATCCGGAGGCAGTCCCATATGGTGTGAAAAAGCGTGCCTTCCTCCCTGTACCCACCAAGGCAGTAAGGGTGTTGTGTCCGGTTAATACGATGCAGCATTGTCCTCGTGTAGTATACCCTTTGTAGTATTTTTAATTGTACTAATCGCAGCCGCGCTGAGATGCCTACTTCCTTAGGTGAAGCCAGTGCTTCATTCCACTCATGTTCGTCCATCTCACTGGTGTCCCCCTCACATTTCGCCTTCAAGGATAGTGTTGGGTCTGATAGGTTGTTGAGTAATTTGCGATATGTGAGAGACGTTGCGCGTTCGACCATAAAATCAGTAAGGAGGCGGTCTTCCAGTGGGGAAGACTCGGGCAGGTCAGTGTCTGCGGGCAAGGCCGTTAGCAATGCATGTTGGATCTGGATGTATCTGTAGAGCTCCCTGTCACTGAGTTCGTATAATTCTTTAATCCTGCCTGTTTTTGATGTTTATTCCATTCCTCCTCGTTTGAACATATTCGTGTAATCCTGAGGAACTCCCTGTAGGGGACGTTTTTGATCAGACTTGCCTGG
Source organism: Lissotriton vulgaris (assembly GCF_964263255.1). NCBI lineage: Eukaryota > Metazoa > Chordata > Amphibia > Caudata > Salamandridae > Lissotriton > Lissotriton vulgaris. The sequence continues at coordinate 28,598 of NW_028243399.1, forward strand.
TGAAATCTTTGTGCATGTAGCACTGCATTCGTTGCCGTAGTTTTGCGGTGTGGAGTTGTTTGCACCTCATTTTTGTCTAATACAATTTCGATTTAGGTCTCATGCAAGATGTGGGTCTATGGAGTTACCCTTATGGAGTTGAATAGAGACCCACATCTTTCATGTGGAGAAATTGAAACTCATTGTAATCATTTGGGAGCTGGATGCAGCAAAATGAGACCTAAATCGAAATTATTTCCGCAATTAGCCCCAGGAAATAAAATCGACCTGTTTCACGACTGTGTGATTAAAGATCTTTACCAACTAACAGATCATAAAATCAAGGATAATCTCTCTGACAAAGAACGCCAAGCTTTAAATCAATTAAAAAATGACGATACGATTGAGATAAAAATGGCTGACAAAGGCGGCAATGTCGTCATTCTGGAAAAGGAAACCTACATGCGAGAAGCATATTCACAACCCAAAATTAAAGAATACTATGAGTAGTTGCAAAGCAATCCTACAATGAAATGGAAAGAGGAATTGGATACAAAACTAGACAACTAGTTGAAACAAAATTTGTTGGATGAAGATAAAGTCAAGTATTTGAAGACAGCCCATCCAAAACTTGCTACCATCTACTTTCTTCCAAAAGTCCATAAAAACCCCACTAAACCACCAAGGAGGCCGATTATATCGGCCAAAGAGGCACTACTGGAACCTATGGCCAATTTCCTAGATGTATTCTTACTACCTTATGTGAAGGGATTGACCTCGTATCTCCAAGACACGGGTGATCTGCTAAGGCACTTGCAGGAAACTCCATGGCAATCGACCTACAAATTGATAACTATGGATGTGGTATCCTTGTATTGGAACATTCAACATGATATTGGATTAAGGGCTTGTAAACACTTTCTGGCAGAAAGAAACATACAGTTTACCAATCACAATAAGATGGTCTTAGAAATGATCCAGTTATGCCTCGAACAAAGTGCCTTGCGCCTTGAGACCCTCCCGGGTGAGTAGTGCGCTATACAAATGACGTGATTGATTGATTGATTGATTCATGTTTGGGGATCAAATTTTTCGGCAAGTCAAAGGCACGGCCATGGGCTTTTCTTTTAGTCCATCATATGCTTGTCTCACCATGGGACAATGGGAACAAACCTGGGCCTGGAGTAATGAGAATGAACGATTTCAAAATAAGACAATAGCATGGTTAAGATATGTTGACGATCTGCTATAAGTGTGGGATGGAAGAATTTGTCAAATACTTTGACATGCTCAATAACTCTGACTTCAAACTAAAATTCACAATGATATCAGTGAACAGAAAGTGATATTTCTGGATACAACGATTTATATCGACAAAAATGAGGTGCAAACAACTCTACACCGCAAAACTACGGCAACAAATGCGGTGCTACATGCACCAGGCAAGTCTGATCAGAAACATCCCCTATGGGGAGTTCCTCACAATTAAACGAAACGAGCAGAAAGAGGCAGAATAAAGGTCAGAAACAAGCAGAAAGAGGCAAAATAACAATCAACAAAGAGCAGAAAGAGGGAAAATAAAAGTGAGAAACAGCAGAAAGAGGCAGAATAAAGGCTGAAACCAGCAGGCAGGGGCCAAATAGAGGTCCGAAACAAGCAGCAACAGACAGAGTAAAGGTCAGAAACGAGCAGATAAAGACAGAATAAAGGTCAGAAATGAGCAGAAAGAGGCAAAATAAAGGTCAGAAGGAAGCAGAAAGAGGCAGAATTAAGGTCAGAAGCCAGCCGCAAGAGGAAGAATAAAGGTCACAAATGAGCAGAAAGAAGCCAAATGCAGGTCTAGAGCCAGCAGAATGAGGCAAAATAACGGTAGAATGACAGAAAGAGGCAAATCAGAGGCCAGGAAAGAGCAGCAAGAAGCAAAAAAGTGGTCAGAAACAATCAGCAAGAGGCAAAATAAAGATCAGGTGCCAGTAGAAAAAGGCAAATAATAGGCAGAATGAGGGCAGGAGCAAAGAAAGAAGAGGCAGAAAAATGAGTAGAAAACAAGCAGAGGAGGTACAAAACCAAAGGCAGCAGGCAAATTAGTGGCCAGAAATGAGCAGCAAGAAGCAAAATAGAGGTTGGAAACAATCAGCAAGAGGCAGAATAAAGCTCAGGAGCCAGCAGAAAAAGGTAAATATCAGGCAGAACGAGGGTTGGAGCAAGGAACGAAGATGCTGAAAATGAGAAGAAAACAAGCGGAGGAGGCACAAAACAGAAAGAAGCAGAAGGTATCAAACTGCAGGCAAGCTGGACAGGAAGACTGTCACAGGGGAAACTGGCATGAGGACCTGCTCTTGTGTGCCCCCTACATTTTTAACATATACCCAGACAGACCAACTCATAAACTCAAGCACCCACTCAGAGACCCACTCACACACCCACTCACAGACCAACTCAGAGACTCATGCATCCACTGACAAACACACTCAGACACTCATGCACCCGCTTACAGATCCATTTAAGCACTCATTCACTCACTCACAGACTTACTGAGAGACTCAGATAATCATGCATGCATAGATTGACTTACTAAGACACTCACTCACCCACTCACTCAGAGATTCATCTATCAACTCACAGACCTTCAAAGTCAGTCATGCACATACCTACAGACCCTGTGAGATACTCATGTATCCAGTTACAGAACCACTCATACACTTATTCACAGACCCTCTTGGGGACTCATGCACACACTCACAGACCCAGGAGGAGACTCAGGCTCTTAGTCACAGACCCACTCAGAGACTCGCACTCAACTGCAGACCCACTCAATCACCCACTTATAGAACTGTTGCTGAATGAGTGGATGTGTATATAGATGGTGGAATTACTGAATTGGTTGTTGTAACTGGTATGGGTATCTCCATTTTTTTGAAAATGTTGGTTTCTATTTTTGAATATGTGTTTCAAGGGTTACATTACACTGAAAGGAGGTCTGTCAGTCTGTCACAAGGATGGTGTCATCAGTGATGTCATGAGTGATGTCACTGACCATGTCATGAGTGATGTAATATGTGACGTCATCAGCAGTGCATTGCAGGCGCGCAAGTTATAGTGAGTCCAACTAACTATAACGTGGGAATTTCAATGGTTTTATGTCAGTAAAATGTCCAGCTAAATATAACTGGTGTGAAACCTATGGTTTTTTCAGTGAATTTCATAGGTTTATTAAATGCTAATTCCTTACTATAACTGGTATGAAACCTTTGGTTTTTTCAGTGAATTTCAAAGGTTTTTTAATAGCAAATTTCTATAGCTATGAAATGTAATATGTTTTATAATGAATCCTATAATGTATATTTATGTAATACTATTTTTTTTATGTATATTGTGCATGTTTTTTTTTGCCCTGGAGCGCTCCCGGTGCGCGTCCCGGTGAGCGCACCGGAAAGTGCAGTCTTGCGGCGCGCCCCAGGGCGCGTACCGGTGAGCGTCCCGTTAGCGCTTTTGCCGTGAATGAAAACATCATCGTGACGTATCGCGTAGCCGCGTCCGCGTGATAAGCACGGCGTAAACGCACCCGAAAGCACGCGAGTGCATATGATCGCGCAATGTAAGCATCCGACACGCTTACACGACGCGCCCCTGGAGCGTAAGCGCGTCGGGTCATGTGACCTAAAAATAACACTTTTTATTGGTGCAGGACAGTTTTGGTTTCCAAATGATGAAATCCCTGGTCATGTGACCTGAAATTAACACTTTTCATTGGTTCAGGACAGTTTTTTTTAACCCCACACCTGTTTTTCCTCATTCTCACTTTGTACTTTGAGTGAAGAAGACCTGTTGAAAGACCTCTCTGTACTTTTTTGGACTGAAAAATGGCTTCAGTAGCAGCAGCAGCAGGAGCATCTCAGCCACCACCAAGTGGACCACCACAACACCACAGTGGCGGAGATGAAGAAGAGGAGGAGGAGAAGGAGGATGAGGAAGGGAGGAGGACATTCCTGCCAGAAGACAATACCCCATATAGGCCAAAGCAGCACATTGTATGGGAGTTTTTTTCCATCCCAAGTGGCCTCAAAAAGGTGAATGCGCCAAAGGTGACTTGCCTAATCTGTAAAATGGAACATTCAAGGGGGAACCCTAACAAAAAATACTCATTTGGCAATAACACCATGATTCGCCACATGCAGCGCAGGCATCCCAACAACTATGCTGCGGCAGAGGTCCGAGAACTGGCCACAAACCCTCCCCAATCTTCACCCAGCACCTCCAAAAGAAAGCAACCCACTCCATCGGGACCAGAGACAAGGGAGATGGTCCCAAACATACAACCCCAGTTTGGGCAATACAAGATCACTTGTATATTTTGTGGTAAGACCATCACCTATGGTGAGCAAAGCATAAAGCTCATCAACCGTGCTGGTGACAAGCACAATTGCCCCAAAAAACAATAATTTTTTCCTAATTTTTTTTTTGCTCCAGTTGAGCCGTTTACAATTCCCTGTTTTTTGTTTCTCCCATAAAAATAACAAAAAAATATAAAATTGTTCATAAAAGCCAAAAAAGTACACAATGTTCAAAAAAACATTAAAAAAATATAAAACAACAAAAAGAAGAAAAAAACAGTTCTTTTTGGAACTACCTCCAATTTATAAAAAAAGGCTACATTTTTTAAAAACTCTGACATTCTTTTTTCCCCATGGTACGTTCCCCGGTACGCTCCCCGGTGCGCATACCGGGCGCTCCCCCCGCGCAGATCGAAAAAAAAAAAATCTTTTTTTTGCCCCGCAGAGCTCTTTTATGGCCCCCACATCAAACCTAGGGGGTCAGGGGGGGTCTACTCTGCCCCCTTTTGGTCATTTCCCCCTTTGTTTTTGCCACCTCTTGTGTCTCGATCCTACCGAGACACAAGATGGCGGCCACTCCGGACTGTTTGGAATGTTGACATACACCCAAGAGCCACTAAGGTTTCCGCGCGCGAACTCGCGTAGCACGCTGGTTCGCGCCCCGGTGCGCGTACAGGGGCGCGCTTATAGATATATATATATATTTTTTTAACCTAAATTACTAAAAATCCACTGGAGCACATATCTTGAGACATAGCAAAGGCACATCGGGCTACCAGTCCCTACAATTTTGCCAAGTTTGGTGGAAATCCATTCAGCCGTTCGGACTAAAAGTGAGGTCGACAGCCCTATGGGGAAAACACGTTTGGGACACCCCTTTTATCTCGGCCCCCACTTGACGAATCCCCCCCAAACTTTCAGGGAAGGACCGGAGCGCTGCGAGACAAATTTGAGGAAATATATCAATCATGCTTAGTCAGTCAGTCTCTAAAAGAAGAAACGCTGCACTCGGGACCCCATCAGAGATGATTTTATAGACAAGGAGCGAGTTTTCGGCGTGCTGCCTTCATCAGCTTGTCATTTACCGCACATTCTGTCCTGCTGATGTTTTAATCAGATCGTCATATACTGCACATCCTGTCCTACTGATGTTTTAAACAGGTAAGTCCGTTATGATTGGATATGGCAGTTCGACATCAAAAGAGGACGGCAACTCCTACGAAAATCCCCATGTTGCATTCTGGGATTCTGAGTTCGGTGAAGCACATGGTGGATATTTCACAGAGCCCCTCCTACCATCCTGGCTCAACTGCGTTATGATCCAATATCCTCCACATAGGTATTTCCACCACATGCAAAAATATTGATTTTTCAGAAAGACACACATTCACTGGATGACGTCATCAGTGATGTCATCAGTGATGTCATTTGAGATGTCATCAGTGATGTCATGAGTGAGGTCACTGACCATGTCATGAGTGATGTAATATGTGACGCCATCAGCAGTGCATTGCGGGCGTGCGAGTTATAGTTAGCTGAACTAACTACAACGGGGGAATTTCAATGGTTTTGTATTAGTGAAATGTTCAGCTAACTATAACATGTGTGAAACCTATGGTTTTCTCAGTGAATTTCTAAGGGTTTTTACATGCTAATTCCTAAATATAACGTGACTGAAACCTATGTTTTTTTCATTGAATTTCTAAGGTTTTTGAAATGCTAAATGCTAATTCCTAACTATAACGTGGCTGAAACCTATGATTTTTTCAGTGAATTTCAAAGGTTTTATGACTGATAATTTTTAAATGTATTAAATATTTTATTTTTTTATACTGATTTACTACATTGTTTTAAAGTATTTATTTTTAGATATTTTATTTTTTAAATTACATTACATATTTTTAATATACATTGAAAAATATATTTTTTTAAATATTGAAATTGTAATATTTGATTTTTTATTTTATATATTTTTTAATTTATATATATTTTATATAGCAGGCAATGATATCCTATGAAAGTAAATTCAAGTTACTGGTAAGTATGATTAAAATTACTTTTCAGGATCAGTACGGGGCTGAAAGATGCAGCACTGAGGTCTCTCCTGATAACAGGTGAGTAAATCGGAATTCGTAGTTCGGTTGATTTTAGAGGAATTTTTTAAAGTTCCAAAACTCCACACTTAGGAGAATTTCCAAGTGAAACCAGTCAATGTTAGCCTATGGAAGGAAATTCAAGTTACTGTAAGTTTGGTTAGAAGTACTTTTCAGGATCAGTAGTGGGCTAAAAAATGCAGCACTGAGGTCTCTCCTGATAACAGGTGAGTAAATCGGAATTCGTAGTTCGGCTGATTTTAGAGGAATATTTGTACGTTTCAAAAACAGATACTTAGAAACATTTCTGATTAAAACCACACAATAGATTCCTATGGAAGGAAATACAAGTTACTGGTAAGTACGCTTAGATTTACTTTTCAGGGTCAGTACTGGGCTCAAAGATGCAGCACTGACGTCTCTCATGAGAACAGGTAAGTAAATCGGGAATTCGTAGTTCGGCTGATTTTGGAGGAATATTTTGCTCAGTAGTGAATGAAGGGGGCGGGGCATGAGGTGACATGTGTGCAAACACGCCCCGTGGCTCGTTTTAAGTTGGAGAATTAATTCCTCTTCAATCCTGAGGTCCCCTGTGGGCCAACAAACCTACCAGGTGCCTCCAGTATGCGCCAGGGAGCTGCATTGCAGAGAGGTGCACAGAGGCCATGCCCCCTTTTTACAACACCCTACAATGCAGCTCCGTGGCACTTACTGGAGGTACCTGTTGGGCTAGCTGGCCCCTAGGGGACCTATGGATTGAATAGGAATTAATTCCCCGACTTAAAATGCGCCACAGGTCATGTTTGCACACATATCACCTCAAGCTCGCCCCCTACCTTCACCGCTCTGCAAACGCACCCGTAGTTCATTTTAAGTTTGGAGGTTTAAGTCCCCTTGCATACTGGCGGTCCCTGGGGGCCAACTAGCCCACCAGGAACCTCCAGTATTCGCCAGGGGGCTGTGTGGCAGAGAGGTGTAAAAATGGGCGTGGCCTCATTACACCTCTCTGCAATGCAGCCCCCTGGCGCGTTAGCAGAGGGGAAACTAAATCCTCTTGAATGCTGGGGGTTCCTGGGGGCCAACAAGCCCACCAGGAACCTCCAGTATACGCCAGGGCGCTGCGTGGCGGAGAGGTGTAAAAAGGGGCATGGACTCATTACACCTCTCTGCAAGGCAGCCCCCTGGCGCGTTTGCAGAGGGGGAACTAAATCACCTTGAATACTGGGGGTCCCTGGGGGGCAACTAGCCCACCAGGAACCTCCAGTATGCGCCTGGGGGCTGCGTTGCAGAGAGGTGTAATGAGGCCATGCCCCTTTTTACACCTCTCTGCAACGCAGACCCCTGGCGGCTCCTGGTGGGCTAGTTGGCCCCCAGGGACCCCCAGTATGCAAGGTGACCTAGTTACCCCTCGGTAAAGGCGCCAGGGGGGCGTTTGCAAAGAGGTGCAATGAGGGGGTGTGGCCTCCTCCCAATCCCGTTTTAAAAAAAAAATACTTTTAAAAAGGGCCTGCACCCAATTATTATTTTTTTAATCAGGAAGGGTGCCGCGTGGCCCCCCTCCCAAGGCCATACTCTGCCCCGGGGACCCCATCCCCCGGGGCATTGGCCGTTTTTTTTACACATTTTTTAATTAGGAGGGGGCCTGCCGTGCCCCCTCCTGTGTCCTCTAATGGCTCCGGGGACCCCATCCCCCGGGGCCATTTTTCAATTATATTTATTTTTAATTTTTTTGTGGAGGGGGCCACTACTAGCCCCGGGGACCCCATCCCTCGGGCTGGCCCTTCTCGTTGGGGGCCGTAGGGGGGTCCCCAAGCCCCCCATGGTCCCTGCCAGCTCCCCAGCATCCTGCGGGAGCCGGCATTGCTTTTCTGCATGGGGAGCAGCTAACATGCTGCTCCCCATGCAGAAAAGCAATCCGCTTTGGTTTTTGAAAGAGAGAGCAGGTTTCCTGCTCTCTCTTTCAAAACCATAGCAAACAGCAGTGTCCCAGGGGTAGGCACGCCAGGACACTGGGGGGTGGCGGTCCCCAGGGCCACCACAAGGCTCCAGGAGGGGGGCCACGCTGCCCCCTCCCAACAGTTAAAAGCCCAAGGTGTGGAGGTCCCCGGGGCTTGGGGGTCCGTCACGGACCCCCCAATTTCAAAATGTAGTGCCCCGGTGAGGTGGCGGTCCTCGGGGCGTGTGGGTGGGCTTGAGCTCCCCACACAGGTTTTTTTTTAAAAAGAAGCCCCGGGGGGGTGGTCCCTGGGGTTGGGGGCCTCTAAGGCCCCCCATCATTACACATTCAAGCCCTGGGGGGTGGCAGTCCCCAGGGCTGCAGGGGGGTTGTGCCCCCTGCTATTATTCTTAGTTTGCCCCAGACGCTGGTGGTCCCCAGTACAGTGTGGAGGCATTGGACCCCCCCACACTTTATTTTTATAAAACCCCCTTGATTTGGCCCACTGGGGGCTAATAAGAAAAAAAAGCAGACCGGGTTTTTTTTTCCACGGGGTATCCTGCGATTCTTTTAAAAAAAAAATATTTTCTGGGCCCTTGGGGGTCCTTGTGGGACCCCCTGAGCAGGCCTAGGGGGTCAGGCTGTTTCTACTCTGCCCCCTTTTCGCATTTTTCCTGTTTCTTTTTCTGTTTTCTTGTGCCTCGGTTCTACCGAGGCACAAGATGGCTGCCAACCCTTCCTGGATTGGAGGGTTGACAGCTAATTAGCATTCAGCTCGTGCACGGGAGGGTACGCATACCATACGCGTACCGTACTTCGTCTATAGATATATCTATGATTTTACTTTTGATTTTCTCAGGAACTACTGAATGGATTTACACCATTTAACAAAAAGGATAATCTGTGAACCAAACTCTACCTTTTTGCCAAATTTGGTGTAATTCCGTTCAGCAGTTTGGGTTGTAGCCTCACTTAAATTTCCTATGGAATATTGCATGGGGAAAACACGTTTTGGGAACCCCCGTTTTTTTCTCTGCCCCCGCTTCACGATTCACCCCTAAAGTTTTCAGGTAAGGAGCGGAGCGAACCAGGCCATCTTCTTGGAGAATTTTGTGTGTATTTGTCGACCAGTGCCAAAGTTTTTCCAAATAGAATGGTATGGATTTCCTATGGAAACTAGGGGCCCGATGTAGGTAATTCCTATTTACCTACTCTTAAATACCGAATCATACCGATTCGGTATTTAAGAGTAGGTAAATAGGAAGGGGGCAGATGTAGGTAATTCCGAATTTAGGAATACCGATTCTGTAAGCCCATTGATTCCTATGGGCCTTGAAGCCCATAGGAATCAATGAGAAATACCGATTCGGTATTTACCGAATTGGTAAATACCGAATCCTGCAAGGGTGCAGGGGGTGTCACTTTGACACCCTCTAGCACCCAAAGTACAGGCTTGTGTGACATGTGGCACACATACATGCCCTAAGGGCATGTCTGAGTATCACATGGCACAGGTGTGCATGCAGAGATGTGCATGCACACCTGAATTCGGTATTTTACCACACAATAGGATTGTGTGGTAAAATACAGACTCTTAAGGGCCTGTGGCACTCTCAGGAGTGTCAGCTACATATGGATTTACCGATTCGGTATATATACCGATTCGGTGTTTTACCGAATCGGTATATTTACAGAATCGGTAAAATTACCGATTCGGTAAAATTACCAATTCGGTAGGCCCCCTACATCTGAAAAGCCAAATACCGGTCGGAAACGGCCGAAATCGTCCGTTTCTGACCGGTATTAGGGCTCCTACATCTGGCCTATAGTCCTAACTATACCTACCTACTGGCGACCGCCAGTAGGTAATATATAACTACCTACTGGTGACCTAGGTAATATATAACTACCTACTTATATAACTACCTACTGGCGACCACCAGTAGGTAATAGGTGATATATATTACCTACTGGCAGTCGCCAGTAGGTAGTTATAAGTAGGCGTACCCATGAAAAAAAACCTGGTCTGCTTTTTTTTCTAATCAGCCCCCGGGGGGCCAAATCCCGGGGACTTTATAAAAAAGTGTGGGTGGCCCAATCCCCCCCACACTGCCCCGGGGACCGCCACCCCCCAGGCCAAAGTAAGTATAATAGCGGGGGGCACAAGGCCCCCCCACAGCCCCGGGGACCGCCACCCCCTGGGGTTTGAATGTGTAATGATGGGGGGCCTCTAAGGCCCGCTGAGCCCCGGGGACCGCCACCCTGGGACTTCATTGTGATGTCTGCGGGGGCTCACGGCCCCCCGCAGCCCTGGGGACCGCCACCCAGGTGCTTCTTTTTTTTTTTTTTAAACCTGCGTGGGGGGGCTCAAGCCCCCCACAAGCCTCGGGGACCGCCACCTCCCCGGGGCACTACATTTTGAAATCGGGGCCTAGGGGACCACCACCCCCGGGGCTTTTAACTGTTGGGAGGGGGGACATGTGGCCCCCCTCCTGGAGCCTTGTGGTGGCTTTGGGGACCACCACCCCCCAGGGCCGGCTCCTGCAGTGTCCCAGGGTGCCTACCCACGGAACACTGCTGTTTGCTATGGTAGGGCGGGAGCCTCCCGGCTCCCGTCCTACCATAGCAAACTGCTTTGGTTTTTGAAAGAGAGAGCAGGAAACATGCTCTCTCTTTCAAAAACCAAAGTGGATTACTTTTCTGAATGGGGAGCAGCATGTTAGCTGCTCCCCATGCAGAAAAGCAATGCCGGCTCCCCCAGGATGCGGGGAGCTGGCAGGAACTGTGGGGGCTTGGAGACCACCCCACGGCCCCCAATGAGGAGAGCCAGCCCCGGGGGATGGGGTCCCTGGGGCTAGTAGTGGCCCGGGAGGGGGACCATGCAGTCCCCTTCCACAAAAAAAAAATAATAATTGAAAAACGGCCCCAGGGGATGGGGTCCCCGGGCTATAAGAGGCCACAGGAGGGGGGAAAGGCAGCCCCCTTCCTAATTAAAAAATATGTAAGAAAAAAAGGCCCATGCCCCGGGGGATGGAGTCCCCGGGGCAGAGTATGGCCTTGGGAGGGGGGCCACGTGGCCCCCTTCCTGATTTAAAAAAAAAAAATGGGGGCCGGCCCTGGAGGCCACCTAGCCCACCAAGAACCTCCAGTATGAGCCAGGGAGCTGTGTTGCAGAGAGGTGTAAAAAGGGGCATGGCCTCATTACACCTCTCTGCAACACATACCCCTGGCACATACTGGAGGTTCTTGGTGGGCTAGTTGGCCCCAGGGAACCCCAGTATGCAAGGGGAATTAGTTCCCCCTCTGCAAACACGCCAGGGGGCTGCTTTGCAGAGAGGTATAAAAAGGGGAGTGGCCTCTTTAAACCCCTCTGCGCTTACTGGAGGTACCTGATGGGCTAGTTGGCCCACAGGGGACCTCAGGATTGAAGAGGAATTCATTCTCCAACTTAAAACGCGCCACAGGGCGTGTTTACACACATGTCTCCTCAGGCCCTGCCCCCTTCCTTCACTATTGAGCAAAATATTCCTCTGAAATCAGCCGAACTACGAATTCCGATTTACTCACCTGTTATCATGAGAGACGTCAGTGCTGCATCTTTGAGCCCCGTACGGACCCTGAAAATAAATCTAAGCATACTTACCAGTAACTTGTATTTCCTTCCATAGGAATCTATTGTGTGGTTTTCACCCGAAAAGTTTCTAAGTGTCTATTTTTTAAACGTACAAATATTCCTCTAAAATCAGCCGAACTACGAATTCCGATTTACTCACCTGTTATCAGGAGATACATCAGTGCTGCATCTTTCAGCCCACTACTGATCCTGAAAAGTAATTCTAACCATACTTAGAGTAACTTCATTTTCCTTCCGTAGGCTAACATTGACTGGTTTCACTTGGAGTAAGTAAGTAATACTTTATTGTACATGGTTATTTAAAACCTTTACAATGTTAACGAAAGAAAAGCTTTAATTTATAAAATGTATGTCTGATATAAACATATTAAAAACTAAATCTCTTTACATAAAACAAGTAAACGAGAATACTGGATAAAATATCAACAGCGCAATTTGGAAGGGGCTTATCTTCTTATCCAAACGGTCTAGTGTGAGAGTCAAAAATGTCACTGTAGGGGTTGGTCTTCTGGGTTATCGTTAAGCTCATCCTTTGGACCGTATAATGTATTGCTCGTTTTGGTTGGTTCCTTCAGGGTTTTGAAGCGGGCCTCGGCTGTTTCAAGATATTTTACCATTCGACAGCTCAGTTGGATGTTGTTCCCTTTAAAGCAGGCCAAAACAGCTTGTCTACAGGTCCGTATCCTGTGGTAGTTAAAAAGTGGTCGCAGGAAGACTCGTCGTTCTTGAGTGAGCTCGGTACAGGTGGTAATCAAGTGGACTATGTTTTCCTTTCCTTCCCCGCAAAGTCGGCATCTTGTTGGTGACGGTGGCCGTAACCATGGAGGCAAGTGGGCCGCTGAAGGCAGTAGCCCCAGGCGAAATTTCAGAAATTTCTCTTTTATTTTTTTGGTAAAAACTATCTGCAGATATGTTTGGGGCAAAGGTGCGGTGTACGATTGAACTGTAAGCCAACCATTAGCCCGCTCTATTAGGGCGGCTTTGTCTTGCAGCACTGATTCCTTCCGAACTGTCTTATTGACCACCTTTTTAAAGACAGCTGTGGAGACTGGGAGTGCCCAGAGTTGCTGTACACCAAGGTCCTCAATGGCTCCCTCCAAATACCTCCTTGCTGGACATGTTACTTTGTTTTGAAGTTCCTTCCACAGAGAGCGTTTAAGGTATTTGGTTCACCCCTACTTAGTTTATGCCAGGTTTTTATGTAGGCTCCCTTGTGTGCCAGCTCTTCTTTTTGCAACCCGAACTCTAGTCTCATTTGAGCCGGCGATAAATACCTTGGAAGGCCAAAGATCATACGAAGTGCTTTTGCCACCGTTCTGTCTAATAAGGGTGCATCCCTCCCTCTCATAGCTTCACTGCCATAAGTGATGGCTGGGATTAACTTTGCCTGTATTACCTTTATTAGGGGAAGTAAGCTTGGACCGGAAACTGAATTTTTTAAGGTTCTAAGTGTCGCTGCCGCAGATATTCGTCTCCTTTTTATAGCTTTGCATTGCGATGTAAAGTTGCCCTTATGGTCTATGAAGACCCCCAAATATCGATATTCGCAGACTTTTTCTAGCTTGCTAGATGACAGGAGCCGGTTTTGTGTTGCTTTCTTTTTGGAAAGATTGATACACATAACTTTTGATTTTTCAATGTTGATGGTAAGTCTATTAGCAGCAGAGTATCTTGAAGTAATATCCAACAGCCGCTGAAGGCCAACTGGGGTCCGGCTGATGAGTAACAGATCATCTGCATAGAGTAGATTGGAAATCTGTGAGCCCCCTAGCTTTGGAGCGTGTGAATTACAGTCATTCAGCAATTTGGATCGGTCTCCCATAAATAAATTAAAGAGTGTTGGGGCAAGTACGCAGCCCTGTTCTATTGCTGTATAAGTTGGAATCTTTCTTGTAAGATGGTCACCGGTGCCCAGCCTGACTTGCACCCATGTGTTGCTGTGAAGGAGAATTAACTGTTTTAAAAGCAGCGAAGGGATGTTCAGCTTGTGTAACTTTTCCCACAGAAGGTTCCTGTCGACATGGTCGAAAGCCGAACTATAATCAATATAGCACAGATAGAGTGGCTGGTTCGCTTCTTGGGCTACATCAATTAATAAAGATAGTACTAAGATGTTAGAAGTAGTTCCCATACCTTTGCAGAAGCCTGTTTGGTTGTATTGGATTGCTGAGACATCGGCTGACCAGGATAACTGTTCCTCCAGTAGGAGACCCGCAAAATATTTTGCCTCGTTATCGAGCAGAGCCACTAACCGATAATGTTTTGGATCGCTTTGGTCTCCCTTTTTGAGGATAGGTGAAATGATGGCTCCCCTCTACGATGATGGAATTAAAGAAGTCTGCAGAATCTTAACAAACATTGGTTTAAGGGCAGCTGCCCAAAACGCGGGATCTTGCTTGAACAGTAGGGGTGGAATCCCGTTTGGGCCTGGGGCCCCCTCGCGCCTCCCCTTTGAAATTCGGTTGCAAAACTGAGCACACTTGATTACAATAGTCTGATCTGACTGCTGGAGCTCGTGGCAGTCACGGCTGAGTTTTAAACAGTCCTCTGTGCATTTTATGTGTGTGGAGGTACCTTGGATATTGGCATCGGTGCCCCCAAAGTGCGTACTAAGAATGTTATCCAGTCGTCTTCTTGGACAAAGGAATGAATGCCTTGATTCTGCGCCCTGGACACATTATTAATCTTTCTCCAGAATTGCATGCTGTTGTTTGATTTGGCCTCATGTAAGAGTTTGGCCCAGAGGGCCTCTTCTGATTCCCTCCTAAGTCGCCATGCCAACCTCCTGCGTTCATGCTTTAACAGCCTCAGTTCATCCTTGGCATCGGGATCTTTCCTTACCCTTCGTAAGGTCCGGCCGATAAGAGTTTTTAGATTTTTTAGGTGAGAATTATTTGTCGAAGCGAGATTAAAGTACTGCGTGTGAATAACTGTATTGTTCCCTCCTTCAGGCCAGTATCTCCTCTGTGTTTTTCCCATTTTATTGCGCAAAATTGCTGTGAATGACTCCATGCTGGCTATTAGGTCCTTTGTTTCATTTTGAGTTTCGCCGATTACTTGCTTGGCGTAGAGCAGAAGGCCCACGGGATCATCTGTTCTGCACTTTAAACGCCTATCGTTTGCTGTAAAAACTTGTTCATAACTGATAGCACGTGCCGGTATTGGTATTGAAAAGGCTTCTAGTGTCACTTCTTGTGATAAGTGATCACTATAGTCAAGTAAGCCAATATGGAAATCAATAGTTGCTTCGAACAAGTTACCCGAGAGGAAGGTGAAGTTGATTGTTGAGCTAGTAGTTGTGCTGTGGAATGTTGCTGCTTGAGGGCGATTCCCAGGGAATCTCCCATTAAGCGCTCTAAGGCCCAGATCTTCGAGTGCTCCTAGAAGTCGGAGTGCTGCTTTTGTAGTTCTTCCCCCTGAAGAATTATCCTGAGAGTATTGTTCCGTAGCAAGAGAGTTGCCAACGGTGCTGACTTCCGTTAGGGGTTTGTTAAGCATATTCTGGTTGAAGTCACCGCTGACAATCAGACTGTTTGTGTGCTCTGTAGTTAGTAGCTTTAGGAGTTCTTCTGTCAACTGCCGAGCTCCTTGCTTCTTACCTCGGGGATGTAGGTAAAGGTTTATTAAAATGATCTCCTCCCTCTTTCCCTGGTTTTGAATGGCGATTCGTAATACTTGCATTACGTTCGGAGAGTCAAGGATGTATGGCAGCGGTTCGACTGTACACGTGCTTTTTAGTGAACTGTATGTAGCTAGGCCTCCTTTTTTGTGGCCAAATCTTTCAGAGTGGGTTGGGGGAGTGAAGTTCAAGGAAAAGCCTGGAAGTAGTGGTGATGAATCTGACCAAGTTTCTTGGAGGGCTATGATATCAAAGCTTTGCATATAGTGTTTTAAATCTGCATCCAAAAGATTGTCCCCAATGCCATTGATGTTCCAAGAGCAGATTTTGAAGCTTTTGAGCGATTTCCCACTTACAGAATTGTCATGTCAGTGTTTTTCCGGCTTGTTGTTTATGGACCTGCTCAACCATGTCCAGCCTAAGTTAGTTTGCGCATTCACGGGATCATGGCTTCTCACGCCCAGTTCTTTTTGTTCTTGGCCAACCGGGGATTTACTATGGGCCCCTCGCAAAACAGACAGCAATTGATGGTCCTGATTTGTCCGATTTTGGGCTTGCAAAGGGATCTGGGTATCTGGGTTTTACGACCGGGCGAAGTAGTATGCCCCAGCTATTGAGTTGTGCTTGTTCGTTGAGCATGCTTTCAGCCAAATCAGTTGAGGCCCACACTGTTTTAGTAATTTCCACCCCTGGGTGTTCCGGTAAGACTGTAAACCCCACTGATGCCAGATCATTGGTGGAAATGTTTGTTAAGCTATCAATGGAGTTTAATAAAAGTAGAATGTTGTCCCTGTTTAGGATATCAATAGAGCCCCTTGAAGTATATTCTGGGATCAATAAAATTGCGGGGTTACCTGAATGCACCTTTAACCTATTCGGACCGCTCTGCAGGGATGTGGAGGTAGTCTCTGCCCTAATGGGGGCCTCTGCTGGCAATCTCTGGTCAGGAGCCTTTGGGTCATCTGCTCTTATTAGCACCTGGTTTGAAAGACTTCCTATAGAAGAGGCTGCTGGGGGATGGTTGGATTGTGTCTCTTTGCCAACATTTGGAGATGTTTTTTTACTTCTAGTGGCGCTCAGGTTAGACGTAGATTTTTCCCCACCTTCGTTCAGGCCCTCGCTGGTGTTGGCTTTTATAACTTTAACACAACTGCTCAGGGCAGGGGCGGTAACTTTTTTTGGGGACGTTGTGTTAGAAGTCTGTATTTTACTGTATGGCTGAGATACCCGCCACCCCCTCTCAACACAATCCCCAAAAGAAGGGAAACCGGAAACAGTTCTTGAAGTTTTTGGAAGTGGGATGGAGTGACCATCCCGGCCGTATTTATTAAAACAAAATTAAAACATTAAACGTTTCATGTTATGTACAATTTCATTATCACATTGCGAAGTTTGGCTAACCTTAACATATTCTCTAATACAGAGGTTCTCCTAGCCGAACTAGCATCCTACAAAACATTCTCTAGAAATACTGAAATTGTACATCCTAACGTTTAAGGGCCAACGGCAAGGTCATAACCGGTGTCAAGATCCCTAACCAGACTTACCCCTCCCACTTGGGAGGGGCGACAGCACAGAGGCTTACCTCAAGTGCAACTACTAACAATTTCCCTTGACTTGACGGGGGCACTTAAGACTCGACGCCATTTAAAGGTCGTTCGAAGACTCGTGTGAGGTATCTAGAAGGTATCGTGGACCTCCCCCCCACCCCACACAACTTACAGCATCTGCCGTCGCAGATGACACTGGCCCCGGGAAATTCACCAGGAGGGGGCTGTAACCCCTCCTACAAAGGAAGGGGCCTTGACCGCCTTTCCTTTACTTCCAGCGACCCATCCTTAGACGTGACCGCCTCCCCATTGAGGGGCCAATGGCCACCTCTCCCGAGCGCTCCCATCCGTGTTGGGTGACGCCCACTCATAGGGATCTTCTAATTAGTGCTCACCGATCATGACCTTACCGCCTACCAAAAATAAATACGACAATTCTACTCAAACCTATGAAAACATTGGTCGCTACGACCGAAAGAGCATGCTTCAAAAATGCAACACTATATCAAATCATTTTAATCGTAAAACATACACCATTCTTTATTATGATCAACTTCAACTGATACCATCACAACCTGTAAACGAAACGGAAAACATACTTATACAATCACTTTATTATAAAACAACTGGCTGTCCTCAGGGGCTGGTGGGTGGGTCAAAAATTGGCTCTTCGTTCTGTCCCGAGCTCACGTGTAGCGAGGAGGTGCAGCTTCGGAGCACAAGAACAAGAGGACGTCTTCTGGTCTTGCGTCCCTTTTTATCCGTCTTCAGGGCGGGCGTAAACCCGCCCCTGCCTGCCCCGAGGGCGTGGCTGGCTACGTCGGTGTCTAGGCCAGCCCACTCTAGGGCGGGAAAAAGCGCGCCCCGGCTACGCCGCTTCGGGCATACCAGCCGAGACGCGCCTCCCGCCCAAAAATGGCTTCCCGGGGGGATCGAGGCACTCCGCCATACGTTCGGGGGGACCGAGTGGTCGCCCCTTTCCATATGGCTGAGATACCCGCCACCCCCTCTCAACACAATCCCCAAAAGAAGGGAAACCGGAAACAGTTCTTGAAGTTTTTGGAAGTGGGATGGAGTGACCATCCCGGCCGTATTTATTAAAACAAAATTAAAACATTAAACGTTTCATGTTATGTACAATTTCATTATCACATTGCGAAGTTTGGCTAACCTTAACATATTCTCTAATACAGAGGTTCTCCTAGCCGAACTAGCATCCTACAAAACATTCTCTAGAAATACTGAAATTGTACATCCTAACGTTTAAGGGCCAACGGCAAGGTCATAACCGGTGTCAAGATCCCTAACCAGACTTACCCCTCCCACTTGGGAGGGGCGACAGCACAGAGGCTTACCTCAAGTGCAACTACTAACAATTTCCCTTGACTTGACGGGGGCACTTAAGACTCGACGCCATTTAAAGGTCGTTCGAAGACTCGTGTGAGGTATCTAGAAGGTATCGTGGACCTCCCCCCCACCCCACACAACTTACAGCATCTGCCGTCGCAGATGACACTGGCCCCGGGAAATTCACCAGGAGGGGGCTGTAACCCCTCCTACAAAGGAAGGGGCCTTGACCGCCTTTCCTTTACTTCCGGCGACCCATCCTTAGACGTGACCGCCTCCCCATTGAGGGGCCAATGGCCACCTCTCCCGAGCGCTCCCATCCGTGTTGGGTGACGCCCACTCATAGGGATCTTCTAATTAGTGCTCACCGATCATGACCTTACCGCCACAGGTCCGGATAGTTGACCGGCTATCCGGACCCCCCACAAAACTCCTACCTAAAGGTCATGTTTTAACGTTTTTAACCAAGCCAAGAAGTCTCCTATGAGTAACTCATTTCCCACCCTCGACAAATGCACACCATCCCCCAAATACATACTGTCATCGTTAATACAACTATGCGAGATCGAATGCAATGTCCTGGAACGGAACAACCTACTCACTTTGTTATTAAGTTTTCTAACAGAATGATTCAAAGCAGGGATCGAGATAGCCCCCCGCCACACTTTTCGTGGGATCATATGAGACCACGCAATTATGCACCCCGGAACTTTCCTCGCTAACCAACTTACCGTGGAAAGCATTGCCTCTAGGAGAAGTCGTCTACCGGTGGTGACCAAATCATTGCCCCCTAAATGTACTATGACTATAGACGGCGGTGACCTCGTCCGCCCTAACAAACCCTCAAAGAATGCTTGAAACTGGTCAATACAGAGACCGCCCCTTCCGTAGAAGGACACTCTGTACCCGTATTCCCCAGGTACGTGAATCATGTCACCTGCTTTGAATACGTCTGCGGCACGTCTCACGTATGAGTGGCCCACGACCCACACCTCCTGTCTCACAGCCGGTGATGTCTGACCGCTGGCCTGGTGTTGGGTCGACTGCATAGTCCGCCCTGCCTCGTAGGCTTGCGTAACTGAAAACAAACAAAAGACAAGAAGCGTGAGTACATTATTACAGCTTCACAACATGTGCAATCGCACATATCTCTTATAACAATTGGAGGACCATCGCCCCACTCGTTTCACTTGTTCTACATTAAGACCCCTGGCTGTAGCTTCAGTGGCAGCCCCTATTCGAAAGGAATGGGTCCCGAATTCGCCCGGGTCCAAGCCCGCTGCGGCAATGGCCATTGCAAGCACCCGCTGAAACTGAAACCTCGTCAGTGGGGTGGCGTCTGCATGCCTCAACAGTGTCCCCCCCATGATGCCACCCTTCGTGCTAGGTAATCCTCTAAACACTGTACCGGACACATGGAGGACCCGGGGATCCTGCGAATGATCGTGCAGTCCCCCCTCCCATCTTGGTCGGTCTTGGACCTGAGAAAGGAGACAATCATCGCATCACCCCTGATCTGGACGTGTTCCCGGCACAACCCCCCCACCACATCCTGTTTGTTCCTTGCAACCAGCTCACTTATCCTCATAGCCCCGTGAAATGCCAGCGTAAATGCAGTCCGGAACAAACATGTCTCGAAAGGAGACGAGCATGTGTTAGGGAGTGTGGCCAGCAACTGGGACAACCTATCCAGTCCTATCGGTCGTCTCTCATCTACTCTGCGACCCTCCAGGCGTTGCCACCCACGCAGCGCCTTCTGTACTACAAAAGACGCTGTCGGGTCCTGGATGTTATGGGCCCTGGCAACAAAGGAAATGGCGGCACGATGCCTTTGGGCCGTAGCCACCGACTTCCCAGCCTTACGTAAGGACATCAGAAAATGTACTACCCACTCTTCCTGACCCCAAAGTCCCCCTCTCTCCGTCCCCAAAAAGGCTAAATAGGCCCGAAACGCCCCTTCATATGCCTTCCTCGTCCTGGGTGCTAGACTTTCTCCCACGAGGTGACGAAGTTCGGGGCACCGAGAGACCAGAGAGCTTCGGGGAAGGGTGCCGGCTCTGGGTCCGCTGAGGGAAGGAAACCCGAGAAAGCCTGCATGTGAAAACGAGACAGTGCATCAGCAGCCTGATTCATCACCCCTGGGACATGTTTTGCTCTGAATATCACGTTCAGCTGCATACACAGTAGGACAATTTCTTTGAGCAGCCTCAAAATTAATTTACAACGGGCCGCCTGACTATTGATGCATTCTACAACGGTCATATTGTCAGACCAGAACACGACCGAATGATCTTTGAACCCTTCGGGCCAGGTTCTCAGGGCCACCAGAATGGGAAATAGTTCAAGGGAAACAATATTACTCGTCAGCCCCCCCTCATGCCACCATGGGGGCCACCTTTGTGCCGACCATTTCGTGCCGAAGATGGCGCCAAAACCTATGCTTCCCGCCATTGGGATCACCCTCAAGGCAAAGTTCAACTTCCCCACCAATTGCTGCAACTGATGCAGTGTAACCTTAGATGGATTTAAACATACTTGCAGGGCTGCCCTGAATTTCGACACCTTGCTAGCTGATAGACGGAAACAGCCCTCACTAGAGTCCAACTCGATCCTCAAAAACTCGAGGCAAGTCGTGGGACCCACAGTTTTACCTGGTGCCAATGGCACGCCAAATTGACCCATCAATACACAGAATTCAGCCAAGGCCTGGGCACATTCGGGATTTCCGGCGGGTCCAAGAAACAGAAAATCATCAAGGTAATACATCACATTTTCGGAAACCGTTTTCTTCGTGAACACCCATTGCAAAAAAGTGCTAAACTTTTCAAAATATGCACACGATATAGAGCATCCCATTGGCATACATCTATCCATGTAATATGATCCCTGAAACATGAATCCCAGAAAACGCTGGTCTTCAGGGTGTACCGGGAGCAACCGGGAAGCTGACTCGATATCTGATTTTTGCCATCAGCGTCCCGGGCCCCAGGCGATTCAAAATGGCTACTGCCTCATCGAATGATGCATACCGCACCGAACATACTTCTGGATCAATTGCATCGTTTACCGAAATACCCCGTGGGGCTGACAGATTATGGATTAGTCGAAACTCACCTGGGTCCTTCTTGGGGACCACCCCTAACGGAGAACAACAAAATATGGTACCGGGGGTATAATAAACGGCCCGGCGACCCTTCCCTTGCTAACCTCTTTCTGGATATTTTCCTGTACTACGGATGTATGATGCAAAACGGAAAGTTGATTTCTGCACGTCCCGGTACCCTGAAAGTCCCCCACCGGGATGCGGAAACCATATGAAAAAACCGTTCCGCAGCACCCCAGCGGAGATACGATCTGGGTACTCGCTGAGCCAAGGAGTCATCGCCAAAGTATCAATCGGGGTCGGTAAAGGCGCCCCTCGGCCTATATTAGGCTTGTTTGGCGCCTCCCTTACCCCCATTCTCACTCGTTTTGGCTCGACACAAGGACTCAGGATGGGACGACCCGCAGTTGCTACATTCGTGTTTGAATTTACACGATCCCGGAGGCCTGGTACATTTTCCCTTGTTGAAATTGAAGCAGAAACCCCTTTTCCCCGTGTTGCCGGCAGGTCTCGGGTAATCGTCGGTGCTCGTACCTGACCGAAAGGGCGTCCCTTCAATTTGGCGGGAGTAATCAACAACATTGCTCCCTACTAACGGCATTTTCAACATTCCTGACTCTTTCATTTTGTCCCATGTCACAGAATCGTAACAATCCCACGTTAAACCTTTGTTATGTTCCTTTTCTTTCCTAAACAAGTTGTCATAACAGAACCAATGGTTACCCTGATACGCTGTCGAGTAACTCATAATTCGTGACTGATAAATGGGAAACTCAGGAAGCAACTCGGGCCTACGTTCCCCCAAAATCGATGTAAAAATACCCCACGCATTGCCCCAGTTGCCAATATTCTCATTTACCTTAAAGGCGGCCATTTTTGCGCGCCAAACACTCGGATGCATTAGGTCCTTCTGACTCTTAACATGCTCCACCTCATAATGATCAACAAGCAAGGAGAAAATATTCACATACTCCCCCGCCCAGATCTTTTCCTTTATTGCTAAAGGCACATGTTGTCCCAATCTCTCTCTACGAGAGGGTGCTGACTCGTCCCTTGCAATCGGCAATGGCCGCTTACCTGAACCGGACGCTGCTTCTGCCGCTTGCGGCTTGTCTATTCCCGCCAACGGCGCGGTCACTTTAGCTGCATCTCTCTTCTCACGCAGCCCTTTTATCAGCGCCTGTGCCTCGGCAGCCGTGGCGCCCCCACCACTATCCCCCAACCATGCTGCTAGCTGTGCTGCCAGCTCGGGGGGCATGTCTTCATTGGATGTCGGGGTGACGACAACGGGGATTGGATTCCCCTCCATCGGTACTGGGGTCGGCGCCTCGAGCGGGGCAGAGGGAACCGGGACGTCTCCACCGGCTGGAACCCTTCTCGGCCTCTTAGGTCTCCCTCCAGCCGGCGCAGGGCCCGAACCCTCCTCCCCGTCTCGCTCCGCCAACCGTTTCTTTATGTCGGACATTTCTTTGAAAAGGGCCCGCACCATCTGGTCGGTCGTCATTCTCTTTGCGCCTTTCTTGGGCATCTCTCCGACAAAGTATCTAGAAGACAAAGAAAAAGATCAAAACGCTCAAAAATTGGCTCTTCGTTCTGTCCCGAGCTCACGTGTAGCGAGGAGGTGCAGCTTCGGAGCACAAGAACAAGAGGACGTCTTCTGGTCTTGCGTCCCTTTTTATCCGTCTTCAGGGCGGGCGTAAACCCGCCCCTGCCTGCCCCGAGGGCGTGGCTGGCTACGTCGGTGTCTAGGCCAGCCCACTCTAGGGCGGGAAAAAGCGCGCCCCGGCTACGCCGCTTCGGGCATACCAGCCGAGACGCGCCTCCCGCCCAAAAATGGCTTCCCGGGGGGATCGAGGCACTCCGCCATACGTTCGGGGGGACCGAGTGGTCGCCCCTTTCCATTCTTTTTCCTTTGGCAAGTATGCCTCAGATCCTGATTAGGGGAGGAGCATAAGTCCAGTTCTGTATCTGAATCAGGGCTCATTGGAGCGGACTTAACTAGCGTTGAGCCTAGGAGCTGAATGCTGGCTTGGTTGTTCATTGCTTTACCTTCGGTCAGCGTGCCTAGCTTTAGCTTGCGGCCCTTCCTCCGTTGTTTTCTGCCCCGCTTTGGGGAATGCCCATGTCCCCGCGGGTCGTCCTTTTGGTTGGATTCCAGAGTGGGAACTGGGTCATTATTTGCTGATAGAGGGGCTTCACCTTCCCAGAAGAGTCCTTGAGCTCTTGAAAGCCTTGCGCTTTACTTTTCACTTGCCATTTTTTCTTTATGTATTTGGGGGAGGAGCTCCTCTGATAAAAGCAGAGTTTCCTTGCTGTTTGTTTGCCATGTAGAATTTTTCTTTTCGAGTTGACCCATTGATGAACTGTTTTTAACTGCCTCCCTGATACCTGTGAGAAGGTTGTCCATTGCTCCGGGGAGTGTAGCCAACTTATCCACGATTGCTATGCTAGGGCAGTTTGATTGTATCAGTGCTGTCTCCTCCTGTGCCCTTTTAACCAGTTTATTCAGTTCAGCTAGCTTATTGTCAATGTTGGAGACAAAGACTGATAGCGAATGTAGAACTGTTAACTAGAGGTCCATTTTATCCGATTGATATTGGATGGCGTTGACAGACAGTAGCATTGTGTGCAGGAGAGATTCCCAAATATCTGCCTTTGCTTGCGATGTTGGGATCGTGATGTTATGTTGCGAGACATTACATTTTGGGCTTAATACAGTTGTTTTTCGTTCCGCTTGAGGTGGAGAGGTTTAAAGGGTGACCAATCCTTCCCACTCTTCTTGTGTGGGATACATGGCCTCTAGATCCGAGGCTTTTGATGGAATGGGGACTGAAGTGTCTTGCGCTGGAAAATGGCCTCGAGGGGGAGTTAGTGGTTGCTCAGTTTCACTTGGAAGTTAGAAATTAGAGTTTTGGAATTTAAAAAAATTCCTCTAAAATCAGCCGAACTACGAATTCCGATTTACTCACCTGTTATCAGGAGAGACCTCAGTACTGCATCTTTCAGCCCACTACTGATCCTGAAAAGTAATTCTAACCATACTTACAGTAACTTGAATTTCCTTCTATAGGCTAACATTGACTGGTTTCACTTGGAAGTTCTTCTAAGTGTGGAGTTTTGGAACTTTAAAAAATTCCTCTAAAATCAGCCGAACTACGAATTCCGATTTACTCACCTGTTATCAGGAGAGACCTCAGTACTGCATCTTTCAGCCCACTACTGACCTGAAAAGTTATTTTAACCGTACTTACCAGTAACTTGAATTTCCTTACATTTACATTTACATTTACATTTACATTGTCTGCTATATAAAATATATAAACATTAAAAAAGATATTTAAAAAAAATATTACAATTTTAATTTTTTTGAAAAATTTATTTTTCAATTTATATTAAAAATATGTAATGTACTTTAAAAAATAAAATATCTAAAAATGAATACTTTAAACCAATGTAGTAAATCAGTATAAAAAAATAACAATTAATACATTTAAAAATTATCATTTACAAAACCTTTGAAATTCACTGAAAAAACCATAGGTGTCAGCCACGTTATAGTTAGTTATTAGCATTTAAAAACCTTAGAAATTCACTGAAAAAACCATAGGTTTCACGCATGTTATAGTTAGCTGGACATTTCACTCATACAAACCATTGAAATTACCCCGTTATAGTTAGTTCCGCTAACTATAACTCGTGCGCCCGCAATGCACTGCTGAGGACGTCACATATTACATCACTCATGACATGGTCAGTGCCATCACTCATGACTTCACTGATGACATCTCAAAGGACATCAGTGAAGGAATTTCAATTTACTGTAAAACAATCATAGGGGATAATAAGTGCTGCAAAGTTCACCATGCATTTAAGATGGCTGGTCCCGTTCCACTTCACACTGTGCAATCCTCACTTTGAGCAGACCCATGGCGCTGCAAGGATGTAACTCTCAAGCCGCGCACGCCGCCTGGAAATTCCGCTCCGTGAAAGCCCAAACAATCCAAGGCACACGGATCCCAACAGCAGCCCCAAGCGGGCCGACTCCTAAGGGGCAACTCGAGAGAAAATATAGTGACCCGCCCTTGGTCAAGGTCAGTTGTCACCATTGCAGCTGTTGGGATCCATGTGCCTTGGATTGTTTGGGCGTTCACGGAGCGGAATTTCCAGGCGGCGTGCGCGGCTTTAGAGTTCCATCCTTGCAGCGCCATGGGTCTGCTCACTGTGAGGATTGCACAGTGTCAAGTGGAACGGGACCAGCCATCTTAAATGCACGGTGAACTTTGCAGGACTTATTATCCCCTATGATTGTTTTAAGGAGTGATTTAACAGCGCCCAATTGAGTTATAATGTATGCGGGCACTTCAAGTCCCATAATGCCTTGTGATTGACTATAGGCGCCATTGCAGAAATAAAGAAATAAAAGAGGGATTATACCTGAAGAGCCTCATTCCCAATATTCTCCTGATATGCCCAGGAAGAAGAGTTCTATACTCGAAACGCGTCGGCTACAAAGAAAGGGAGAGTGTCCTGTCATAACTCAACAACTGTGGAGAGAGAGCAGCCCTGAGCGTGCCGACTCCTAAGGGGCAACTCAAGAGAATATATATATATATATATATATATATATATATATATATATATATATATATATATATATATATATATATATATATATATATATATATACCTACTGGCAGTCGCCAGTAGGTATATATAGTTAGGATTTTTTCTCTATGGGATTTTTGAAAATTCTATGTCTAATAACTTTGGCGTTTGTGGACGGAATTGGCTGAAATTTTCAGGAAAATTGAACATTTTGTTTCTGAGCAGATCCTGACAATTTGGGGGGGGTTTCATCCAGGGGGGGCCGAGAAAAAAAGGAGGGTCCCAAAACGCGTTTTTCCCATGTTAATTTCCATAGGGCGGTTGGCCTCACTTTTAGCTCGAACGGCTGAATGGATTTGCACGAAACTTGGCAAAATTGTAGGGACTGTTAGCCCGATGTGCCTTTGCTAGGTCTCAATATATGTGCTCCAGTGGATTTTGAGTAATTTAGGTTCAAAAAAAGATATATATCTGGGCGGAGCCTAACCACACATCTGATCTGATTGGCTGTCAGCACTTCATCCAAGAAGTGTTGGCAGCCATCTTGGTACCAATATACATGATAGCACCTCATTAAAAAGCATTGTAGTTAATAGAGGGTTTTAGGACTTTAATTACATTATAAATCATTTGTTGATGGTACCATACTCGTTTTAGGAATTGTGGTGGGTTCTAAGGTGATTTTACCATGTGAAAAAACCTTCTGCTGTGATATCATGAATATTGTTTGAAAGAAAACTAATATCTCATGATTTTCCCACAGTGGTTTGGAAGGGGATCTATAAGCTAAACTGAAAGCATATTTTCTGTAAATTCACATTATCTTTCTCAGTCATGTGAAAATGAAGTCTGACATTCTCAGTAAAACATGTACATCCAACAAGGACAGAGACTGTCAGTTGATTCCTTTGTGTTCTACTGCAGCCTCCTAGAGTGTTCTAAAGAACAACTAGAGCGCTAACAGTCCTACTTATTACAAAGGTATGGCACACCTGAAGCCATCTTGATTGGAATAAAGTGGTAACTCTTAAAACATTTAATTTAAAAAGAAACAACATGAGGGGGTATATTTTGCCATAGAAAGTATGATTAGTGCTGCAGAATGAAAAATTAGGGCACATTTTGAGTGACTTCTCAAATCCTTTTCTATTTCATTAAAACATTCTGACATGCAGACTCCCAAAATGGCCACCAGAGACAAAAGAGCCCAAATATCACCCAGATGTAGCCCAAGTATAGCCCAATGACAGAATGTCCCAGAGTGTTCTAAAGAACAACTAGAGCGCTAACAGTCCTACTTATTACAAAGGTATGGCACACCTGAAGCCATCTTGATTGGAATAAAGTGGTAACTCTTAAAACATTTAATTTAAAAAGAAACAACATGAGGGGGTATATTTTGCCATAGAAAGTATGATTAGTGCTGCAGAATGAAAAATTAGGGCACATTTTGAGTGACTTCTCAAATCCTTTTCTATTTCGTTAAAACATTCTGACATGCAGTCTCCCAAAAAGGCCACCAGAGACAAAAGAGCCCAAATGTAGCCCAAATATCACCCAGATGTAGCCCAAGTATAGCCCAATGACAGAATGTCCCAGAGTGTTCTAAAGAACAACTAGAGCGCTAACAGTCCTACTTATTACAAAGGTATAGCACACCTGGAGCCATCGTGATGGGAATAAAGTGGTAACTCTTAAAACATTTAATTTAAAAAGGAACAAAATGAGGGGTATATTATGCAATAGAAGGTATTATTAGTGCTGCAGAAAGAAAAATTAGGGCACATTTTGAGTGACTTTTCAAATCCTCTTCTATTTCATTAAAAAATTCTGACATGCAGTCTCCCAAAATGGCCACCAGAGACAAAAGAGCCCAAATGTAGCCCAAATATCACCCAGATGTAGCCCAAGTATAGCCCAATGACAGAATGTCCCAGAGTGTTCTAAAGAACAACTAGAGCGCTAACAGTCCTACTTATTACAAAGGTATAGCACACCTGAAGCCATCTTGATTGGAATAAAGTGGTAACTCTTAAAACATTCAATTTAAAAAGGAACAAAATGAGGGGGTATATTTTGCCATATGAATTATGATTAGTGCTGCAGAAAGAAAAATTAGGGCACATTTTGAGTGACTTCTCAAACCCTCTTCAATTTCATTAAAAAATTCTGACATACAGTCTCCCAAGATGGCCACCAGAGACAAAAGAGCCTAAATGTAGCCCAAATATCACCCAGATGTACCCCAAGTATAGCCCAATGACAGAATGTCCCAGAGTGTTCTAAAGAACAACTAGAGCGCTAACAGTCTTACTTATGACAAAAGTATGGCACACCAGAAGCCATCTTGATTGGAATGAAGTGGTAAGTCTGAAAACACTCAATTTAAAAAGGAACAACATGAGGGGGTTAATTTTGCCATAGAAAGTATGATTAGTGCTTCAGAAAGAAAAATTAGGGATCATTTTGAGTGACTTCTCAAATCCTCTTCTATTTCATTAAAAAAATTCTGACATGCAGACTGAAACATGCACTTTGAATACCAGCAGCAGACGTCCCTGGTGAGCAGTAGCTTTACTACAGTGATCTAATGTGCAACTAGAGTGCTAACATTCAGAATTTATGGCAAATGTGTGACACATCTGAATGCCTTCTTGATGGAACCAAAGTAAACAAGCATTGAAAATGCAATAGATCTCGCCCTCGTTTAAGTTAAAGCCATTCTGTTTGTAATGAGGTGGCTTTTTAGCTTTGCTTTTATTAGTGTTTTTTCAACTTTCATGTAAATAACTGATGTCATCAGTGATGTCATCAGTGATGTCACTGACCATGTCATGAATGATGTAATATGTGACATCATCAGCAGTGGATTGCGGGTGCGCGATATATAGTTAGTGCAACTAACTATATATGGAATTTCAATGGTTTTGTGTGAGTAAAATAAGGTTTTGTAAATGCGAATTCCTAACTATATATGGTCTATAACCTATGGTTTTTTCAGTGAATATATATGGTTGCAGCGTGACCAAGGGCTTTCCGCCCGAAACGCGTCGCTGGTTCTGTTTTTTGTTTAATAAAATTCCATCTTGCTGACTTTGATGGTCCGGTCCTCGTTCTTTGCTGGCGTGGAGGCGGTGTCTGCGAGCGCAGAGCAAGCGGAGGAGGAACTGTTTTTCATATATATATATATATATATATATATATATATATATATATATATATATATACATATATGTATTCCTTGCCTTCAGTCCGTGATTCCACCGAACCACAGTGTAAAGCGCACTTGAAGCAATACACCAGTTCCAGGATTATGGAGTTTAAGATTTATTCCATCATTCGCTGCAAAAACAAATTGGCAAACGCTTTTCAGCGTCACCGCATTCATCAGTGTCAATTCATTATTTACACTCGTGTGTTTAAATAAAGTTGTGCTCAAAAAGTTCATAGAAATAGAAAACAAAACATCAACAGAAAGAATCTCACATGGTGGCCATTTTGGGACGACTCATTTGCAGTAAACTCTGGGTGAGTAATCCTGTCCCTAATTCGAATTATAATGCAACACAAATTCATTCAAATTTAAAACGTTTAGAACACATCTGTATACATTAATATCTGAATCGATCATTACCCAAATCTGATTAATTAGAATCTGATTTGACCATTTATGCTTGGTTAATGCCAGCCTGTATTAATAATAACAATAATAATAAATCATTTGTAGAGCTGCTGGCTACACAAAAACTGTGTGTCCCCGCACTAACTGCTGATAAAATACAGAGATCAAAAGGCAGCTGTGGAAAAGAAGCTCAGGAGATGTTACATGTTGGGAAACAGAAGCGTTTTGAGTTTCCCCCGAAATCTTAGTTCAGATGGTTCCATCCGCAAATGGAGCGGGAGCGCATTCCAATGTTTGGAGGCTAGGTACCTGAAGGAGCTGCCGCCCATTCTGGCCCTGAAAATTCGAGGAAGTTTAAATAACATCGTGCCGGATGATCTTAGGTTCCGAGTAGGGCGATGTATTGTGAGAAGGTTTTGTAAGTATTCAGGGCCTTTGCCCTGAGCGATGCGATGAGCATAGCAAAGGGTTTTGAATTTGATCCTCTCCCTAACCGGAAGCCAGTGAAGTTTGGCCAGGGCGGTTTTTGCAGAAGCTCTACGTGAGAGTCCGAGCACAAGGCGTGCGGCAGCATTCTGCACACACTGGAGTTGATGTAATCCCTTTTGACTGAGCCCAATCAGCAGGGCATTCCCATAATCAAAATGGGGGGTCACCAGCGCGTGGACAATTGTTTTTCTGGCTTCGGTAGGGAGGAGGTCCAATATCTTTCGAAGAACCTTTAGTATGCCAAAGCACCTTTGGTTACCCTGCTGACATGGGTCTTGCCAGAGAGATCAGAGTCCAGCATAACACCTAGGTTTCTTACCGACTCCACAGGAATGGGGGGATTTCCTAGTTCGATAGGCCACCATAAGCGAGACCAAGCTGATGCTGCTCTCCCGATCACCAGTAGTTCAGTCTTTTCGCCATTTAGGCGAAGGCAGTTGTCATTCATCCAGACTGCTACTACTGACATGCAATTCGAGAAATTGATGGCATCTTCTCTTCGGTCGGGAGTAAGCTTAAACACCAGCTGGGTGTCGTCAGCGTAGCTGACAATGCCCACCCGAAACCTTCTACAATGTGCGCCAGGGGTTCCATATAGATGTTAAATAACGTAGGGCTCAGACTTGAGCCCTGAGGAACCCCATGGCTCATCTCCCGAAGGGAGGAGCTAAAGGGTGGGCAGTGTAGCTGAAAGCTTCTGTCGGCCAAGAAGGAACGCAGCCAGGCAAGCGCTGAACCCGTTACCCCCATGTCCGAGAGACGAGACAGCAGCGTTGAGTGCAGCACGGTGTCAAATGCTGCACTAAGGTCTAATAAGACCAACGCTGCTGTCTCGCCTTCGTCCGCTATCTGCCTAAGACGCTCAGTACAGTATTGAACTGCCGACTCAGTAGAGTAGCCCACTCTAAATCCCGATTGTGAGGGGTGGAGGAGGGCTTCTGCCTCCAAATACTCCATGAGCTGTCTGTTCGCAATTTTTTCTATTTTTTTAGCGCAGAATGGGAGGAGGGAGATGGGGCGGAGATTTTGAAGCTGAGAAATGGGAATATTGGGCTTTTTTTTTGGTGGTATAACTTGAGCAATTTTCCATACCTCCGGTACATAGCATTCCTGAAATGACAGTGTCACCATGTGACTGATATAGTCGATTAATATACTTTCCATAACTCCCTTGCACCGGTCCGGTGGGCAGGCGTCACTGGGGGAGCCGGATTGTATACTATTAATAATACCTAAAAGTTCATGTCTTTCAGGGGTTTTAAAACTAGTAAGAGGTGATTTATGTGTTGAGATGGTTCTAGTGTCCTCACTGTTATTTGAGAGATTTTTATTGTTTACAAAGGTGGCATGTATTTTATCCACCTTATCTACAAAAAAATCAGCTATCAGATCACATGTCTCAGTTGAGTACGTGTCTTGGGTCTCAAGTCTCGATGGAATCGTGAGTTCTTTATAGATACTAAATAGTTCTCTCGTGGGATTGTCTGCTTGCTCAATTCTGTTTTTAAAGTGGAGGCTTTTCTCCAATCTAACCAATTTCTGGTACTTTTTTAGCTCTATTTTGTAGCATGATTTGAGTTCAGGAGCATAGCTCTTCCTCCATCTCCGCTCTATAGTTTTACATTGAGCTTTGGCCAATCTGAGTTTTTCTGAGAACCACGGAGCAGTTCTGGATTGTCTTACCGGTGGTTTAAATGTCCAAGGGGCGACCTTGTCTAGTGCTTTCGACACCCACTTCTCATAGCTATCCCATGTCTCCTGTAAGGTGTTACCTAGTGTCGGGGGATGCTCTGCTAATGCACTATTGAATAGTTCAGTAGTGAATTTTTTCCAGATTCGATGTTTCTGAGGTAGATGTTTTTTGGGTGTAATACCTCGGGGTTCCTTTTGTATTTCAAATGGAACAATGCTATGATCCGACCAGATCAGTGGGATCGGGGGTAGGGCCTTGATGCCTTCCCAGTTCGAAAAAATAGGGTCCAAGAGATGGCCAAGCTGGTGTGTAGGGGCTGTAGAAAGTAGTCTGATTCCCACAGAGTTTAATGCGGCAGCTATCATTTGTGCCTCTCTACAGTTTGTATCTTCAAGATGAAGATTTAAATCACCTAAAATAACAAACTTTTTATATCTAACTGCTAATTGGGTGGCTGATTCAAAGAGTTGGCTGCCAAACTGAGCAGCGGCCCCTGGTGGGCGATATATCAGTAACCCAGTGACCACGTTTTTGGGGCCGATATATATGGTGAATAGGCCACTTTCGCTATTAGGTAGGGTGGTTTTAAGTAGAGTGCATTCAAGTTCTGATTTATAAATTAATGCTAGCCCTCCTCCTCGCTGTTTTTGTCTGTCTAGTCTAAGTAGACTGTAGCTAGGGGGGATCGCTTCAAGAATATCCGGGGAGGATGTATCTTCTAGCCATGTCTCGGTAAGAAACATGGCGTCTAGGTCTCTGTTTGCCAGTAG
Organism: Lissotriton vulgaris; assembly: GCF_964263255.1. Classification (NCBI taxonomy): domain Eukaryota; kingdom Metazoa; phylum Chordata; class Amphibia; order Caudata; family Salamandridae; genus Lissotriton; species Lissotriton vulgaris. The sequence goes on from NW_028243399.1 coordinate 61,372, forward strand.
GTCGTGTATTTCAACTTTATGTTTAATCATGGACCTGCAATTCAGCAGTATCATCTTTAACTTAGCTTCTTCCCTCATCGTCTTGCTTACAATTGGAAGCGTCTGATTACATATCTTGCAGTAGGGGGGTAAGTGCTCAGGCCATAGGGTATATGAGCAACTATATTTCGGCGTCTGGCTGATTGATACTAGGTCTACTTTAGTGTAATATAGTCCGGGACTAGAGCTATTTGGAGAACCAGCTGAGTCGGTAGGGCCAGGGGGTCCTGCCCCGCGCCCCGGTCGATCGCGGACGGGCGCAGACGGGCAGGACTCTGGCTTGACTCCGGCACGCGACCGGCGCGCCCGCTGTGCGCATCCGCTGCGCTGAGCCATTGCCGTATGTTTTTATAACGTCGTCCGTGCGACGGAAGAGGCGAACCCTCACTAAGATGGCCGCCACTAATTTCCCTGCTCGGTCCCCGAAGATGACGGCCCTACAATCGGCCACTCACTGAGGGGGGTAGGCAAGTAGGCAAATAGTCTGCCAACACAGCCAGGAAAAATTACAGGTAGGATTTTTAACAAGCATTATCCAGCACCCTGAATCGGTGCGAGATTGACTTAAGCCACGATGTTCTGCAGCGTGAAGCGCTGATGCCAGGGGGGGCGGGGGAAGGACACACGGGAGTAATGCTCAGCAAAATAAAACAGCGATTTTTAAAAACAACCTCCCGGCTCACGCCTCAGGAGTCTATGTAACAGCAGTCTCCTTACTAGGGTACTTCTACTGTTTTTATAACGTCGTCCGTGCGACAGAAGAGGCGAACCCTCACTAAGATGGCCACCACTAATTTCCCTGCTCGGTTCCCGAAGATGACGGCCCTACAATCGGCCACTCACTGAGGGGGGTAGGCAAGTAGTCTGCCAACACAGTCAGGAAAAATTACAGGTAGGATTTTTAACAAGCATTATCCAGCACCCTGAATCGGTGCGAGATTGACTTAAGCCATGATGTTCTGCAGCGTGAAGCGCTGATGCCAGGGGGGCGGGGGAAGGACACACGGGAGTAATGCTCAGCAAAATAAAACAGCGATTTTTAAAAACAACCTCCCGGCTCACGCCTCAGGAGTCTATGTAACAGCAGTCTCCTTACCAGGGTGCTTGTACTGTTTTTATAACGTCGTCCGAGCGACGGAAGAGGCGAACCCTCACTAAGATGGCCGCCACTAATTTCCCTGCTCGGTCCCCGAAAATGACGGCCCTACAATCGGCCACTCACTGAGGGGGGTAGGCAAGTAGGCAAGTAGTCTGCCAACACAGTCAGGAAAAATTACAGGTAGGATTTTTAACAAGCATTATCCAGCACCCTGAATCGGTGCGAGATTGACTTAAGCCACGATGTTCTGCAGCGTGAAGCGCTGATGCCGGGGGGTGGGGGCGGGGGAAGGACACACGGGAGTAATGCTCAGCAAAATAAAACAGCGATTTTTAAAAACAACCTCCCGGCTCACGCCTCAGGAGTCTATGTAACAGCAGTCAGTATTGATCCTATTGTTTGTTGGAGGTTTTATCCCATCTGAAAATTCATATAATTTTCTTTTTTTCACAACTTACTGTGTTTGAGACATTCCGCCACATCGTTAATTATACCCTGTATGGGCTTTTGAAGCAGCGATATTTAGTACTATTTACATAATACACACATGATATATCCTGACCTATTTTGTTATGAATAAACAACCATTTCCAGGTTGGGGCAGAGGAGCACTTGCTGTCATTGAGGGGTCACTACACACTGACACCTTAGCAAAGCTGCTTGCTGATCCCTCTGCGAGGAGGGATGTCCAACCTAGGACCAAGACGGTGACCTACATACTTTCCCCTCAGGCAATGGGGTTGGATCATCTAATTGGGAATTCTTGGCAGAGTACACACACAGCCTAGACAACTAGGTTAGGGAACATATAGTATGCTAGATACAGTTTGTATAGGCCCACATATATGCATTGATTTAGCAAGATGGTGGAACTGTTTATTTTGTTCACTGTCCTTATACTGCTAATCACTCTTATCTGCTTCTGTCTATTGATCATTGCAGCGCATATAGTCTATACAAAAATCACCATGGTTCAACAAATATGTCAAATGCTCCTCTGTGTCCTTGTATATTTCTCTGCAAGAGCACGAGTGACTGAGCAAAATGATTCTAGATTTGTTACTATGATTCCTGGTGGGAGTCAGGGTTGTGATGTCTTATGGTTGCCAACCCATTTCCTACCTGTCTAGGTTTAGGGGCACTTATGGTGGCACTATGAATTAGCTGGCCTATTGGCCAACATATCCCGAGGGGGCACCATCCTAACATTTATATTGCCCAACAAATATAAAGTTCCTACTGGAAAGTGGAAACTACATGTCAATGCACCGATCCACTTAACCATATAAACACTGCACACTCATTCACAAACCCATACAGCCACTGTTACACCCACTCACTCACCCACATACCCACTCACTCAAACACTTAGACATCCAGAAACTCACTCACTCACAATCTTTCTTATGCATACCCACAAATAGATGTTATCTTTTTTAAACCAAAGAAAGGTGATTCTAACAAGAACCTTTTTTGTGATTCATCAACAAAAAATGTTGTTTTTAATATTTAGTATTTTTTGTTTTTCTTACAAACAAAAAGGCAACTGGAAGAGGTATTAACTGAAAAAACTGAAAACTGGGAATGCAAGTGTCATTCTAGAAAAGTAACAAAAAATTAACAGTTGTGGTATTTTGCTGCCTGCAGAACTACAGCAACTGATTGTTCCCCAACAGTGAGGACTGTGTTGCAGTCCAAAGAAATTCCCCATTCTTAGCAGTCGTAGGGACTTCTCAGGTAAACGTTGCTGAACCTCAGTAGTTATAGGGTACCCTGGTGAGTGGGTGTCACACCTGACGTTGATACATCAGCTGCACTGTGCTCCATCTGGGCTCTGACCAAGTGGTTTGAATGATACGTCTTTAGGTGGGTCAACATACTTGTTTTGCCACACAAATATTTCTTTCACATACTCCTGGAGTGGGTCTTCTCACACAAAGAGCACTTCATATGCTTTGCTGTCATTTTCTTCTCCTCAGAGGACATGGTGAAAAATTACCATGCAATAGATTTCCGTTTTTCTGGGTTCCTCTTGCAAAGAACTGGCTTTATCAGGGTGTGGCTGATGATCTTCTGTGCCCCCGCTGCCATTTTATTTGGAAATAATTTCCAAAAAAATAAGCTGAATCAATATTCTGGTTAAAAAAAAGGGCAGGTGCTGAAATGTGAACCTCCAACCTCAGAACTGAAATTCAAAAGAAAAGAAAACTGAGTGGGGTCTTCCTTTCTAGAATAACGAAAGTGACTTGTCCAATGAAGTCCCTTTCTTCCATTGTCATGGGATATCGCAAAGGCTGACATAATTGCGAATACAGAAGTATTCGAAATGACAAGAAATAGAATAAAAAAGTGTTGAACCATAAAGTACTTCTGTAAATCTCTCTTTATATGTTATATTAGTAAACAACTGATTACAATCATTAGTCAGTCATACAAACTTTATTCACATTAATTAAAATGCATAAAAGTACAATAAAGACGTATAACTGTTTTGACACTTAAAAATATTTTCTAAAGAAACAGACATATTTTTACCATCTTCAATACCTAGATGAAGAAAAAATCAATCACTTTAAATAATAGTAGTTGTGAATCCTAAAATGACCTACATTTATTCCCTCCTTCTGAATCGTCTGAATTTAAATAAAAACTCCTAGGGAAAGATGGGATTAAAAAGATAATCTATGCGCCACATCTCCCCTCCAAATTGTTATTATAAGCCAGCCTTCAAGATCTTGGGATATTAACAAGGATTAGAAAGAAGAAACTCTGTCCTAACCATAATTGCAATGGCTAAAAAACTCGGTGATGTTTTAAAATTTCCCAGAGAAAAGAAGCAATAGTATTACATATACAGAAGCAATAGTATTACATACACAGTATTCCGACGCTGACATGGTAGAAAAACGTCTAATATCCTTCCAGGCAAGTATGAAGACTACAATAGATATGCTGTTACACCTGATAATATCCCCTGCGGTCTCTAAACGCCCTCAGACACCTTGGTACACCCCTAATCTCCGGACTGAAAAAGCCAGTGCAAGAAATTAGTGACAGTGGCGACGCACACATGATCCCATGATAAAGAAAGATTCAAATCTGCTCAGACCTGATGAAGCGAGTTTCAGAAATAAATTTGTTTTTTACTCGAGCACAGCAAAAGGACGTGGTCAAGGTTGCCACAAAATGATGTCCGTCAAACAAAATTAAATAATGGAACAGTGCAAAGTTGTGCTTCGTGTATATTGCCAAGGACAGGAAGCGGCGGAACTGCCAAGCTGAGGAAGCAATGAACTGATGTTTTAATAAATTGATACAACTTCCTCAGAAGGGACGAAAGACAATGGTGTCTCTGAAAGGCACAAGTTTGGTTCGTGAAAGCGATGATCTAATGTGGCCTGACGGCTGTTGGCCAATCATCGCGTTGAATGTCACTGAGAAAGTCTTCTTTTAGTTAGTTTAAGATAGAAAAAAGGTATAAAAGTTGGCCCCTTGGGAGGAGCTAAGTTGGCTCGTTCCTGAATCTTGCTGAGCGTGAGATGCTGACAGACTTTTGACTCATGTAAGGATAAATAGAACTTATGCTTTTTCCCTTAGGTTTCTAATGAGTTAGTTAGGGAAATAGAATTTAGGGAATGAGGCACTTTCTGTTAAAATACTTCTCAAGCTGACTATCTTGGAGTGACAGTCTAATGTGCCTATACTTGATTAATAAAAAGCTTGATTTTGCTAATAAAGATTATTTGCTTGAAATGCTCTTATTTTGAAAGTAAAATTAATAAAATAGATTTTGAAATGACAAGCTGGTCTTGTTTTCTGAGTCTAGTTACCATCAGTTAATTCATCGCCAAGGTGGCTTAATTAAATGTTTTATAATATTTTTATAAATATGATAGTGATAAACTGCAGTTGTATATAATTTGTAAATAGTTTCTGATTTTTAATTAGGCCACATGATTCAGTCGCCCAATATTTGTCTCGGTAAATTATGGGCCTGTGATTAATAGTGAGTATTGAGGTATTGGGGTAGTGTGGTCGAGACAGATTTTCCACAGGGCCGCTGGATCAATTTCCTTGTAGCAGAGGATGGTTACTATGGTAACTAACATGCTACGTATAGATACATAGGATATATGTCTAAAACATGTTAAGTTCGTTTTCTTGTTACATGTAGTCGAAAGGTTTTTTCCAGCAGTGTGAAAATTCCTAGTTATTCTGGCCAGAGCAGAGTAGTGTGACAAGAGAAGTTACACAGTACATTTGTTCTGTTTCAAAAATAGTGATATAAATATATCACTAGTGTTGTGGACGTACAACACAAGTTTAGGGATTTTAGGTGTGATAGGTTAAAATGTATAGTGAGGATTGCCTATGAAATTGTAGCTTTGAGTATAAGGACTAAGTGCCTGTTTTAAAACTCGCTGTGAAAAGAGTAGTAAGATTTATCCGAGCTTGAATGAAGGGTGAGGAAGTGTTGTCTATTCTTACTGGCGATTCTGGATTTCTATTGGTGGGTTAAAGTCCTCCCGAGATATCACGTATGTATGGTTAGGGTTTTCCATCTGAAAGCGTATAAATGATTTTGATAAATACTGTAGTTGGACGATTCACAGATTCTTCTTGCTCGATTCAACAGGCTAGCTATACCGTTCTAGATAAAGTGAAGATCGAACATGATAATTGGACGGTTCGTAATCTTATCGCGGTTAAAACCGGAGTGGAGCCTCATGTGATACGATGATCTCAGCGCAAGAAAAGCCGGCGATATGCTCCTGAGGTTGTCGGGATACTCTGGTGCAAAGCGTCGCAGGCTGCGTGTCAGCTAGTGATCCTCCACTCCGGAAGAATCTGTGAATCGTCCAACTACAGTATTCATCAAAAATATAGTATAATTGGCTTGCTACAGCTACTTTCCATCTATACTAAATCAAGACGCTTGTGCCCATCTGTTTTTCGTTGTGTTCGCTATACCTTTTATGAAGGATATTTGAAGCCGCAATACATCTTGATTCTTCTTCTGAAGTGGGCTATTTTGTGCAATAGACGGCTACCTGATGAAGGCGTGTATGCTGAAACGCGCGTTGTAGACATCTGCCGCACTGCCTGAATCAACGCTCCGTCCGTTATTTGATTTGTATATATTGATTGTTAATATCTGCTTTATAAAACGATTGAATATGAATCATAAATTGTTTACTTGATGAAAAACAACATAAAATATGAAATATTATACCTCTAAATAAATTAATAAAAACATCACTATATCCTCCTCCAGTGTCCATATTGTGTTAATAGGGTGTCCCCTGTTTCCTATGACAACTATTTAGTTCACTAGCAAGTTGGTATTTGTGTTATAGATATGTAAATAGATATCCTATTCTAGCTATAAATTGTCTTACTTTAGTTCATTTCCCTATGTTATAGCTAGCTATTCATATAGGGGTCCCCTGTTTTCCTTAATATTTATGGTTATCATACTGTTCTTTGGTTTGACAATTGGATGCAATATACCAAAGATGATGGTGTATTAGCGTGGCCGGAAGATGGGTCTTTTAATCAGAAAGTTTTGAAAAACTTAAGAGAAAAAGTAATGGCTCTTGTGCCAAAGCCAAGACCTACTCAATTTGAGGCTTTAATTGAATGGGAGGTTGAAATGATGGAACTCGAACGAGAAGCTAGAGGTATACCAAGAGGCCCAAAATTAGATATAACCAGGGAAACTCATGAAGATACGGTACGATGTTGGAGAAAGTATGATATGTCTGATGGTTTATACCCAGTTAGAGTAATGATTACTGAAACACCAGGTCAAAAGAATACTAGAAAACGAAGTCATCTTGATGAAGAATTAGATGATGCAGTTTTAGAAGAAATTTATACTACAAATCGCAACCCGCCACCTTATCAAGCAGATTCACAGTCTACCCGAGAGTTTCTTAACAAACCTCTCCAAGTGCACCGCCTAGAGAGTCTATTGAAAATTCACCTAGATTTTTGAGACTACCTGAAAGTCTAGGGACAAGAAATAATTCTAATGTCTCAAGACAAAACAGAAATTATCCTGAGATTCCTGAATTGAGAAATGAACCCTCGAGAAATGTAAAAGAATCAGAGAGACTTGGGAATGTACAAGAAATTTCTAAATATTTAAAGGCAAAGGAAAATGTAATACAGCAATTGACAAAAGGGATGGAAGCAGTTACAGTACCAGTAACAATTGGTCCTGTTGTACCAGTTTTTGAGCAAAAAGAAAATAGTTGGTCAGCTCTGATTCCATTAGATGCGGAAATTCAAAAAGTGGCTGAGAAATTTTATTCAGAATTGTCAGAGTTACATCAAGAAAAAACAATGCCAGATTTAACTTTTATTCAAAGTTTGTCAAGTATTCAGACACCACCATCTGTTGCAAGATCTGATTCTGGTTCTCCTGAAAAGAGCATAAATAAAACAGACTTAACACAAACTCCACAGATTTCTCAGGTCCCTAAATCTAAACAACTTGATGTTGCTAAATTAAAAGCAGATTTGGAAGAATTAATTATTGGCACAATTGGAACTGACAGTTTAAAGCAGTATCAGGATGATGAATTACTGTTTATATTCAAAAGCATTCAATGGAAAACAAAAAATAAATATGATCAATTAGAGGAAATGGCTGCTGAACTAGAATTAGATTTGTCAAGACAGAAAAATTTGCAAAAACATTACAGGGTAGATTTTTCTGAAAAAGATATTGAAAACCTAAATACCGTAGGTAGGATAACACATGTTAAAGAATTAATTGTTTTTCTAAAAAGATTAGGTGAATTAAGTAAATGGAGAGTGAAATGGACAATGAGAAAAGAAGAAGAAAGAAGAGAAAGAGGAGAAGTTGCTAGTAAGTTTCCAATGAGAGAAATAGCTGGCTGAGGGTACGTCCATGTTCCTTGGACAAGGCAGGAAACTTTACTCTTTACAAATGATTTTCCTCGGCTGAGAGAAAAGCCAGTGGAATGGTATCGTCAGGTAGACAGATTCATTAAGGTTTCAAAAGTTCTGTTGATTGATCTTGATGGATTCTTTGACATTGTTGTCCCATCAGATCTTTGGACAGAATGTAAAATTTCTATAAGTTGGCTCAAAGAAGAACCAGCTCGTGATAAAATAACAGGTGCTCCTTCAGCTGATGTCATGGATTTCTATGACAAGGTAATTGTCTGGCTGAAAAACAAAATTCCACCTAAAGAAGTAGACTGGGTTAAAATTGACAGAACAAACCAAGAACCAAAAGAGTCAGTACATTCATTTTATGAAAGATTACTGCTGGTATACAAACAATACAGTGGCTATGAAAAATTAAGTGAAAAGGACATGAGTCACTTCATATACAGGTTTGTTTATGGCTTGAGACCTGAAATTGGTGAGATAATTAGAAACGGAATTGTCGGATGGCAATCATTATCAGTTGATGACATCCTGAGAAAAGCAAAATACTGCTGTGATGAGATAGATGCCAAACAGAAAAAGCTTAAGGAAAAGGCAATGTGGGCACAGGTGAAGGTAGCTGAGCAGCAGATAGCAACCTTAGATAATAAAAATGTTTACCAGAATCAAGGCAAATTTAAAGGTAATCCGAATAAGCCGAAATGTAATGTAAATATTGAAGAGCTTAAGCAGAAGCTCCCATGTTTTAATTGCGGCGAGATTGGACACTTGAAGCGGGAGTGTAAGAATCCGCCCAGAAATTTAAAAAATCAATTATTAAATCCACAGATGCAGACTGAGATAAATCAGCAGCAACAGCTACAGCGACAGTTAAATAAAATAAGTCAGCAGCAACAGCTACAGCGACAGGTAGTGAATCAGCAGAGCTAGATTCCACAACCGCCACTTCCTAATTGTATGAATGCACAAAGATTCAGCCCTGAAACGGGATTCTGTGGAGGAGATCAGGTAAATAGATCGCCAAGAGTGAATGTGTCAAATGTTTCTCAACAATTTTGGTTGAAAGAAAATGAAGATGGTGATTCAGAGGATTACTCATGCCGGTGCCTGAGAGAGGAGGAAGAGTGCGTACTTGGAGCCACTATTGAGGTAGATCAGTCCGGTCCATTTGTTAATGGTAAAGTGAATGATGTAGAACTCACTTTTCTTGTGGACACTGGTGCTACCCGCTCTACTCTTAGATCAGTGGAAATAGAAAACATTTCTCTCTCAGGTGAGTCTATCCAGGTAGTTGGTGTAGCAAATCAACACATTAAAACAGATTTAACGGAACCAGTTATTGTTGAAATAGGTAATTTCAAAGACAAACACAGATTTGTAGACTATAACAGCAGTCCAGTAAACTTGTTAGGTAGGGATATTTTGTGAAAGATGAATTGTAAAATATATTGCTCAACAGATGGTATTGTCAGACTCCACAGACTATCGCGCCTGCCACGCTAGAAACTACATTTCCCATGAGCCTTGAGGCTCCACACAGGAAGTACATCTGGGGGAAAGATGCGCTTCCGGTTGCGCGTTATTCAGTGCTATGTTCGTCTTTGGCGTGAGAGCGGCTGCTCTGCACGCCAGTACTTTGTTCCTGAACCGCCTGACGGATTGGCAACGGAGCGGGACCTCCTGAGATCCGCTGTGTGGACTGCCCCCGTGCGAACACATCCTTCATGGCCAATCAGTAAGACTGGGCAGTGCCGCAGGTATTGTTGTACCGAATCTTCCGCCGCTACTAGCGGACAGCAGTATGCTTACGCTTAACCTTTGGATCCTAATAAACATTAAGCGAGCGTCTTGCTTTCTTAAGGCTTCTTGGTTTTGGGTGTTGCGGAACACTGTGGCGGTCGAAACCACGTGTTACCGTACACCCTTGTATATTCCTGATTGTATAGGAAGTGGGGCGCTGTAGTAAGGTTAACTACGCGTCACTGTTACTCTCCTGGCATTTGAGTGGAAGTAATACAGAGCGGGCGTGGTAGTGATAATTAACTACACGTTCCTGGGACTTATGTTCTTGTTATCCATTTGGTGAACCTTAACAGAATTCAGTGGTGGTCGCAACTACGTTTTTCTGTTGAAAGCCTAATTCTCTTTTGGGTCATTATTGAGTATTCTCTGAAGAGAAGGGAGCGGAGTGTTGTAGTTATTGCTTCCTACACACTGCCGTATCTCTCGTACTTTGTCTGGATCAAATATACATTATTTTCGGAATTCTTGGACCCCCATTAATACATTGAGTCCTCCGAACAGTCTGTGGTATGTAGGGTATGGTTGGTTAAGAGTCTCCAGTAGAGTGTGAATGCGTCTGTTAGGTGAGGACCTTCATTCACCCTTTGTTTCTATGTTTCTAGGATATTCTCACAGGCTGTGACAGAAGGGCTGTGTTTGGTTTATTATCAAAGGCCCGGTTTTTCTAATCATCAGGTATATATCCTTAAGTATACATAGCGAGACTTTATGAGAGTAGAACTGTGTGGCATTGAGCACTTATTTGATACATGTCTTGTTTTTTGTTACAGGCATCCCTTCCCTGCTGACCCTAGCCTTTTCCCTTCCCTCGTTTTTTATTTTAGTTTGTTATTTTTCTCCCTCGCCTAATGACTCGAACACCCTGTGTATATACATTCAGGGTGTTGGTGACATTTGGAGGTGGAACCATTGTTGCAGCGACTGGATCCCGTGGAGTCAACCTGACAGAATAACGCGCCCACGAACGTTGCTCTGCCTGGTCCAGTTGTTGCAAAATGGCCACCATGGATGATGTTCTGCAGGCTCTGCTTTTGGTTCAACAGGAGCTGGCCTCCTCGAAAGCGGAAGCCGCTGCTTTAAAAGAAAAAGTAGATAGGTTGTCTAGGAATCCCTTTTCTTCATCCACTCCTCAGGTACAAGTGACAGTTCCACCCCCTATCCCTCTGGCTAGTCCGGAGAGATATTCAGGGGATCCGGCTAAAACTCAGGTGTTTTTAACTCAAGTTATGTTACACTTCTCTTGTAAGCCTGCTTCATTCCCTAACAACCATTCTAGAGTGGCATTCGCGATATCTTATTTGATAGTGGATGCAGCCAATTGGGCTGTACCATTGGTAAGGAAAGACGACCCCATTCTCTCGGATTGGTCGGCTTTTCGAACCGAATTCGAGAAGGTGTTCGATCGAAGGGCCACCACTCTTAGCGCAGATAGAGAGCTTCTAGAATTAAGACAAGGCAGATCGGACTTGATAACGTACCTTATGAAATTCAACAGGTTGGTGGCTGAAACCTCGTGGCCGGAGGAAAAAAGAATGTCCCTATTCTATCAGGGCTTAAGGGATGGCCTTAAAGATGTCATTGCTCAAATAGATCCCCAACCGGTTACTTGTGTTGATATGGTAAACCTGACCCTGAGACTGGATGGTAGAATGACAGATAGGGGAGGGGACAGGAGAAGATGGGAGAAGGGCCCTTCCAGACCAGAATGGCCTCCACGCAGGGCCTTGCCTTCTCCAGACGCTAACTCCGAACCGATGGAAATCGGGGCGGTCCGTTCTCCTTTAACCAGAGAAGAAAAAGAAAGTCGTAGGGTTTCCGGCCTATGCCTGTATTGTGGCAAGAAAGGCCATTACGTAAGGGACTGTCCTTCCAAACCCAAAAGTTCGGGTACATGGTCTCGAAACAAAAGAGTAGCTATCGCTGCTGGTAGCGCTAAAGAGGAGGCTTGCGGAGGGGAGGACGGAAACTCGAGAGAACCACAACCCTGGAAAGCACCTTTGTTAACTGTGTTAACTCTGCATGAATCTGAATCCCATATCTTAATGCCCATGAGATTAGAGTGTCAACTGCAGGTATATGCTGTAACCGTTATGATTGACTCAGGGGCTACGGGGAATTTCATCAATAGTGGTCTTGTAACTTCTTTGTCATTAGACCGGGTACCCAGAGACACTCCTGAAGAAGTCTTGGCGGTTGATGGGAAACCATTAATATCTGGCCTCATAGCAGAACAAACAGAGAGAGTAACACTTACTGTTGATGTGAAGGAAGGTAGACATCGGGAAGAGCTGGTACTAAATATCATTGAAGCCCCTCAATACGAGGTGATCCTCGGAATGCCCTGGCTCAGCCATCATAATCCCTCCATCGACTGGAAAGAGAAATCGATACAGTTCTTGTCCGAGGAATGTAAATCCCACATGGAAAAAAGGGAAGTCACTTGTTTTTCACCAGCAGTTCTTCCGTTGATTGTGGCTACTGCTGCTGAAAAGGAGGTGTGTTTACCGGTGGAATATCAGTCCTATAGGGACGTCTTTAGTGAAAGCAAGGCCGAGAAGCTCCCCCCGCATAGGCTGTATGATTGTAGAATAGATCTGGTGGAGGGAGCCACAATACCATCCTGTAGGGTTTACGCACTTTCTGACCCTGAAACGACTCATTTGAAGGAGTATTTGGATCATTATGTGGATATAGGCTTTATTCGCCCATCCAGGTCTCCTGCAGCATCCCCCCTGTTTTTCATCAAGAAAGCGAACGGGGATTTGAGGGCGTGTGTAGATTATCGGATGCTGAATAAGAACACCATCAGAAACCGATATCCACTGCCTCTTATCTCTGTTTTGTTGGACCAGGTACGGTATGCCAAGGTGTTTACCAGATTAGATCTTCGGGGGGCGTACCACCTGGTCCGCGTCCGAGAGGGAGACGAATGGAAAACCGCGTTCAAAACGAGATACGGCTTGTATGAATATACTGTAATGCCGTTCGGGCTGTGCAACGCTCCGGCGGCATTTCAGTACTTTTTGAACGACGTTTTGAAGGAAGTGGTGGACGCCAGTGCGGTGGTATACATCGATGATATTCTGATTTATTCAGAAGACACCACAGAACATACACGGCATGTAACCGAAGTACTACAAAAGTTAAGAGATCACAGGTTGTTTTGCAAATTAAGCAAATGTGAATTCGGTGTGGACAAGGTTGAGTTCTTAGGGGTCCTGTTAAGTCATGAGGGGCTGCAAATGTCTGATAGGAAGATACAGGCAGTACTAGAGTGGTCCACACCCACATGTGTGAAAGATGTGCAAAGGTTCTTGGGCTTTGCGAACTATTACCGCCGGTTTATTTTGCGGTTTTCTCAAGTGGCCGTTCCTTTGACTAAACTGCTTAGGAAAGGAGTAAGGTTTATGTGGTCCCCTGAAGCCGCTGAGGCATTTGAGTACTTAAAAGAAGCTTTCACTACCGCCCCGATTCTCGCTCATCCAAGACCAGAATATCCTTATGTCGTAGAAGCAGATGCTTCCGATGAAGCCATAGGAGCTGTGCTGTCTCAGAGAGATAAGGATACCCGACAGCTCCATCCGGTGGCATATCTTTCTAGGAAATTAAGCCTACCCGAACAGAATTACACCATCGCTGAGAAGGAGTTGTTAGCGATCAAAAGAGCATTCCAAGAATGGCGGCAGTACCTTTGGGGGGCCAGATACCCAGTCACCGTTTATACAGATCACTGAAATCTTCAATACATGAAGACAGCTAAGCACTTAACGCAAAGACAGATGAGGTGGATGCTCTTTTTCGCAGAGTACGATTTCACAATCACCTTTAGACCAGGGGCAGAAAACTTGAAAGCCGATTCCTTATCCCGCAGAGATCAGTTGGAAGACCATGGAAGCCGTGAAGCGAAAATGGCCATAGTAAGTCCTGACAAAGTGATCTGTGCTATACAGGCCAACACCTTTTTGGACGTTGTACGCAAAGCAAAGGATCATAATGCATGGGTTCTTTGGGTTACGAAGGGTGCCAATCGCAACCTGGTGAATGGTTTGCCCTTTCAGGAAAATAGATTGTTCCTCCCTACTCCGGAATTGCGGAAAAAGGCATTTAGGTGGTGCCATGATTCTCCTTTGGCAGGACATCAGGGGGTAAAAAAGACCGCACACCTGATGAAACAACATTTCTGGTGGGAGACCGAAAACACCGATATCCCTATTTGGATAGGTCAGTGTGAGATATGTGCTAGGGCTAAATCCTTCCCGGGAAAGAAGAAAGGGTTGTTGATGCCCCTGCCTTCACCGAGAAAGCCGTGGCAGAACATCAGCCTAGACTTCGTCACAGGACTACCACTGGATCAGGGTAAATCGGCAGTGTTGGTGGTCATCGACAGCCTCACTAAATTGGGACACTTTATACCTTGTGTCAATTTGTCAACCGCTGGGCAGACGGCTCAACTACTGCTTACCCATGTTATACGGCTGCATGGCGTCCCAGAGGTTATCGTGTCTGACAGAGGCCCTCAGTTTGTAGCAAGATTCTGGAAAGCGTGGTGTCAGGCGTTGCATATTCAATCCTCGCTCTCAACCAGTTTTCACCCGCAGACGGACGGGCAGACAGAGCGGTTAAATCAGACACTAAAAAAATACCTTAGGTGTTTTGCTGAGGATGCTCAGGACTCGTGGGTTTCCCTGTTGTGGATGGCTGAAATAGCATATAACAACGCTTGGCATAGTTCAGTGGGTGTCTCGCCTTTTCTTGCTACTTATGGGTTCGATGCACGTATCCTGCCCGTGCATATCCCCGAGGAGGTGTCTCGACAGCCTACGGTTCTGGGACAGATGCGGAAGGTCCGTGCCCTACACAAGAAGGTTCGGGTGCATTTGGAGAGGGCAAAAGCTGTGTACAAGAAATGGGAGGACAAACACCGTGTGGAGGGCCCCACGTTCCAAGTTGGCGATAGGGTCTGGTTGTCGACTCGCAACATTAGGTTTAAGTTGCGTAGTGTGTTCCATCCCCGTTACATTGGGCCGTATGCCATCGTGAAGAGAATCAATCCTTGGCATTTAAGCTGAGACTGCCTGGTTCGTTGCGTATACATCCGGTATTCCATTGCAATCTTTTGGAACCAGCTCTCTCGGCGAGGAGGAGGGCCCCACCTCCGGTACTCGGAAATGAATATGAGGTTCGGATTATTAAGGACTCTAAATGGCGCAGGGGTGTTTTGTGGTACCTGGTGTCCTGGAAAGGCTACTCGTTGGAGGACGATTCCTGGGAACCTGTTGAGAACATACATGCCCCGGGTGCTGTTCGTGCCTACCATCGTAGATGCCCCTTGCGGCCTGGTCCTAGGAGGCGCTAGGGAGGGGGGATGTACTGTCAGACTCCACAGACTATCGCGCCTGCCACGCTAGAAACTACATTTCCCATGAGCCTTGAGGCTCCACACAGGAAGTACATCTGGGGGAAAGATGCGCTTCCGGTTGCGCGTTATTCAGTGCTATGTTCGTCTTTGGCGTGAGAGCGGCTGCTCTGCACGCCAGTACTTTGTTCCTGAACCGCCTGACGGATTGGCAACGGAGCGGGACCTCCTGAGATCCGCTGTGTGGACTGCCCCCCGTGCGAACACATCCTTCATGGCCAATCAGTAAGACTGGGCAGTGCTGCAGGTATTGTTGTACCGAATCTTCCGCCGCTACTAGCGGACAGCAGTATGCTTACGCTTAACCTTTGGATCCTACATAAACATTAAGCGAACGTCTTGCTTTCTTAAGGCTTCTTGGTTTTGGGTGTTGCGGAACACTGTGGCGGTCGAAACCACGTGTTACCGTACACCCTTGTATATTCCTGATTGTATAGGTAGCGGGGCGCTGTAGTAAGGTTAACTACGCGTCACCGTTACTCTCCTGGCATTTGAGTGGAAGTAATACAGAGCGGGGCGTGGTAGTGATAATTAACTACACGTTCCTGGGACTTATGTTCTTGTTATCCATTTGGTGAACCTTAACAGAATTCAGTGGTGGTCTCAACTACGTTTTTCTGTTGAAGCCTAATTCTCTTTTGGGTCATTATTGAGTATTCTCTGAAGAGAAGGGAGCGGAGTGTTGTAGTTATTGCTTCCTACACACTGCCGTATCTCTCGTACTTTGTCTGGATCAAATATACATTATTTTCGGAATTCTTGGACCCCCATTAATACATTGAGTCCTCCGAACAGTCTGTGGTATGTAGGGTATGGTTGGTTAAGAGTCTCCAGTAGAGTGTGAATGCGTCTGTTAGATGAGGACCTTCATTCACCCTTTGTTTCTATGTTTCTAGGATATTCTCACAGGCTGTGACAGAAGGGCTGTGTTTGGTTTATTATCAAAGGCCCGGTTTTTCTAATCATCAGGTATATATCCTTAAGTATATATAGCGAGACTTTATGAGAGTAGAACTGTGTGGCATTGAGCACTTATTTGATACATGTCTTGTTTTTTGTTACAGGCATCCCTTCCCTGCTGACCCTAGCCTTTTCCCTTCCCTTGTTTTTTATTTTAGTTTGTTATTTTTCTCCCTCGCCTAATGACTCGAACACCCTGTGTATATACATTCAGGGTGTTGGTGACATTTGGAGGTGGAACCATTGTTGCAGCGACTGGATCCCGTGGAGTCAACCTGACAGGTATTGAGCTACAAACTTTAGAAGAAGATGGTCTATACAAATTAACAATGCTGATGGTTGAAGAAGAGAATAAATTGTTCCCTTCTTTTCATAAAAATAATTTACCTGAAGAATTAAAAGAGACAGTTAATGCAGAAATTTGGGACTTAACTAGAAACGATATGGGTTTGATGAAACATGTAGACCCAGTGCAAATTACTGTAAAGCAAGGAATAGATTTCCCAAACATTCCTCAGTATAAAATGAAAGCTGAAACTATTGAGGGTGTAATTCCTGTGATTGGGAAATTCATAAAACAGGTGTTCTTAAAGAAATTGAGAGCAGCCCATGTAATTCATCGATTATTTGAATCAAAAAGCCACACAGAACTTACAGAATAGTTCAGGACCTGAGAAGGGTTAATCAGATATTTGTTCCATGTTGCCCAGTTGTACCAAACCCAGCGGTAATTCTATATCAGATTCCGCACGATGCAGAATGGTACACGGTTATAGACCTGTGTAATGCCTTCTTTACGGTTCCACTGCATCCAGAGAGCCAACAAATGTTTGCATTCAGATTCCAGGACCGTATTTTTGCATGGTGTTGTATCCCTCAAGGGTACACTGAGAGTCTATCTATCTTTAATCAGTTGTTGAAGAACTCTTTGGAAGATCTAGTTTTGTCTGGAAAATCAACATTGGTTCAGTACATTGATGACCTTCTGGTGGCTGCAAAAACACGAGAAAATTGTGTAACAGACACTATTACCCTTTTGAATTGTTTGGCAGAAGAAGGATATAAAGTGTCACCTGCAAAATTACAGTTTTGCAAACAAGAAGTAAAATATCTTGGTCACAGAATTGCAAAGGGAATTAGACAAGTGACAGTTGAGAGAATTAAAATGATTCGAGCAATACAACCTCCAAAAACACAGAGACAGGTCAGAATGTTTCTAGGAATGGTAGGTTATTGTCGTCAATGGATTAGTGGATTTTCAGTAATTGGGAAACCACTGTAGAGACTGACAAAAGCAGACATAAAAGACCCGATTACCGTGACAAAAATTGAGCTAGAGGCTTTTGAGCAGTTAAAAAACAGTTTGTGTGAAGCTCCAGCATTAGAGATGCCTGACTACAAAAAAGAATTTGAGCTGTACTGCAGTGAAAGGGAAGGTTGTGCATTATCAGTTCTAATTCAGAGACATGGAAAACTGAGAAAGCCAATTGCTTATTTCTCAGCTGTTCTTGATCCTGTTGCAAAAGCATTGCCAGGTTGTTTAAAAGCAGTGGCTGCAACAAGTGTAAGCCTTGAGCAAAGTGAAGGTATCATAGTGGTAAAAGTGTATGTGCCTCATTCAGTTGAGACTCTTCTTACCAGAAGTAAAACACAACATTTGCCAAGTAGCAGATTGACTAAATATGAAAAGGTCATTCTAGGATCGGATAATGTCTCATTTGCAAGATGTGTGAACCGAAATCCTTCCACATTGTTGCCTGATGGTGCTATTACTGAAATCAAAAATGAAATTGACATTGACCATGAGTGTTTGGATGTTTTGGATTACTGCACCAAACCAAGAAAAGACATAAGGTATGTTCCTTTGCCGGAATCAGACTTTGTGTATTTTGTTGATGGCTCTTGTTTAAGAACAGATGAAGGCATTCTGAGAGCAGCATATTCAGTTTGCACAGTTGCAGGAGTGGTTGAGGGTTCCTCTCTTGATCTAACTTGTTCAGCTCAAGTGGCAGAATTAATTGCTTTAATTTGTGCATGTGAAAGAGCTGAAGGAAAAAGGATTACCATAGTGGCTGATAGTCAGTATGGATATGGCGTAGTTCATGACTATGGCCAGCTTTGGTCTCAAAGAGGTTATATGACCTCTGCGGGAACACCAATCAGGAATGCAAAACTGATCAAAAGGTTGATCGATGGCATTCAGTTACCAAAAGAGATTGCTGTCGTGAAATGCGCAGCACATAAAAAGGGCGAGGATTATATTACTAAAGGAAATTATTTTGCAGATGAAATTGCACGATACTGTGCGATAAAGAATTTTTCAATTAATCGTGAAAAAGACAATGATCATATTTTGAACTCTCTCATGCAAATATCTGTAGTGGAGACATGGCAAGGAGTAAAGGATCAACAAGATGAGGCAGATGAGGAAAAAGACACATGGCTAAAAGCAGGTTGCAGACAGAAGGAAGAAGATGGAATTTGGGTTTACAAAGATGACAGACCTGTAATGCCAAATTGCATGATTGCTGACATGGCACGGATGTACCATGGTCCAGGACATATAGGAAGAGACTCCATGATCAGGTTGTTTAGACAAACCTGGTTTAACACAAAATTTAGGATAATTGCAGAGTCACGTTGCTTGATCTGCCAACAAATGAATCCAAACAGAAAAACAATTGTGAGCATGGGAACCATAGGACGGGAGGGTAGTCCTTTTACTAGGTTGCAAATGGATTTCATTGACATGCCACCACACAATAAATTAAGGTATGTCCTAGTGATTGTCTGTCTGTTTTCAAGGTGGGTGGAAGCATTCCCAACACTTCACAATGACTCAGTTACTGTGGCAAAATTGCTTTTAAGGGAAATCATACCGAGGTATGGATTTCCAGATACAGTTGAAAGTGATCGCGGAACACATTTTGAAAACAGATTGCTACAATTGATTTGTGAAGCCCTGAACATTAAGCAAAAGCTACACTGTGCATACTGGCCAGAAGCATCAGGAGTTGCAAATTAATGGCACAATTAAAAACAGAATAGCAAAAATGTGCCTGGCTACAGTAATAAAGTGGACAGATGCACTTCCACTTGTTCTAATGTCTTTGAGAAGCACACCAGATAAGAAGACAGGTTTAGGTCCACACGATATACCTATGGGCAGAGTAATGAGGCAAGCATTTGTACCAGTTGGAAAGATTTTGAGCATTAATGATAGTGCGAATATGGAATACTGTAAGAATTTATCTGATGTGGTAACTTCTGTATTCCATCAGGTGGGAACTGATGTGATTTCAAAAGAAAAGGAGCAAGCTCATGATCTGTTGCCCGGAAACTGGGTGAGAACAAAAGTTCACCGAAGAAGAAACTGTTTAGTACCCAGGTGGCAAAAAACAAGACAGGTAATATTAGTCACAACAAATGCAGTTAAATGTAAAAGGTTTGAAAAGGTGAGTGCATGCGAGTCACACCATTCGTGTACCACCTCCTGATAATCCTGATGAGGATAGTGATGACACAAAAACTGATTCAGACTCTGAGGAAGAACCTGAGAATCCGGAATCTGAAGATCGGCAGGAAGGTCGACATCCGGAAGACTCTGATGCAGATCAGCCATTAAATGAAAAAGATCTAGAGATTGTGATTCTAGATTCTGAGAATGATGAAGATCTGCTAGAAAAAGAAGCAGAAAAAGAATCTGAAACAGAAAAGAATCAAGATCAGAGGAGTTTTGAAAAGCAGATTAAAAGCTCTGAAAGCAGGAACAAGAATTCTGAAACTGGGAAGTTAGAAGTGATTCCAGAAGAAGAAGACGAATTACCAAGTACCAGCTACAAGGATGCTGTTCCTAACGGAGTGAAGCTGCCGAGTAAAGAAGTCCCTGAAACAAGATTTCAAGTCTCAGAAACAGATGATGAAACTGATAAAAGTGATGAAGAATCCCAAGTGAGAAAATTCAGAAAAAGAACTTGGAAAACTGAATGTAACAAAACTGAACCGAAAAAGAAACTCTTAAGAAAGGGAGACAATTGGCCAAGAGAAAATTTAAAATTCAAATTAGCAAAAGAGCAGGTTAATGAAATATCAAGTCAAAAAGGTGTCTCAGTTAACAAAAATCAGACTGGGAAGAAAATAGAAGTGGTTAGCAGTAGAGCAAAAAGAGTGTTGAGGCCCAATCAAAAGTATAAGTCCCCTGAATGGACCTATATCATCATCCCACCAGTAGTGGAAATTAGTAGCAGTAGTCAAGAGGTTTTAGAAGAAATTAGTGACAATGATTGAGGTTGTTTTCTTTTCTAATTGTGGTTTATTTTTGGCATAAGGCTGAAGAAATTGTGTTAGGTGACACAAGGTCGAAGAAATTGTGTTAGCTGGAAAAAACACTTTGATGTAAGACTCAAGGTCAAAGAAAAGCTGTTAGAGGATTTCTAAAAAAAATAAATTTAAAGGGGTTGTTTATAACTAATATTTTTACATTTTTTTTTTTTTTTTTAAAACCTTTATTATGGAATTAATCAGATACAGGTATGGGCCTACAACCGCATGGCCGGCCGCTAGTACGGTTAGGTCAACACAGTAAAGCATCAAGCAAAGGACAATAGTCCGCCACCCACAGGCCCCGCATCAAAGCTAATAACTGTAGCACTAGGCATAGTATACACATATCAGGATCAAAGAAGGTCTTGTTTTTTTTTCTTTTTAGAAGACTTAAAGAAAAACAGGATCCGGTTCAGTAGAATTGATCAATAAGAAAGTAAGGAATAGCAATATCACAGGATATTCACAGTTAGAATCACTATGGTTGAAATCTTCAGTGCCAGTGCACATGTAACAGGATAATCAATAAGAAACAATACTCGAAGCACCGTTAAAACTTTCCTCCGGCACACCTATGAACATCGTGTCGTTGTCCTCCCCAATTGAACAAACTAACAGAAAGTATGGAAATACCCTACCCGGATCCCAGAAAGAAAAGGAAAAAGGAAAGAGAAAAAGGGGCCATAGAAACAATAAAAGGACAAAACCAACAAAAGCCCATCTCCCCAACCCCCCACCCTGCACCCTGTAGATGGCTACAGCCTACCCCCCCTAACAGTGTGCCTGTCGCCCATTAAACCCACTAACAAAACTAACCTACAAGAAAGGAAAAGAAATAGTCACTAGTGAAGTGGAGGGGGACCTCCAGGCCAGCCCCCGGCCCTACCTCGCCCCGCGCTAACCCTCAACACAGTAGCAATACGAAATCAAATACAATCAGTCCACAAAGGGGAAGAAGATATGTTGTTGCGCCCGCAAAGTTACATAGTCACAGGATGTTTCCGAGACACTTTTTCGCCATCAGCCAGTCAGCAGTCCCAGTATAACGGCACCATCTCTAACCTTGGCCCATCCTATCGAGCTCACTCACGCACATCAGCCGGTCAGCCTCAGAGAAGATCGTGTCAGAGGGCTCAGACACCCCAAGCAGCAAGAACAGCTGGCCATTGAAAGGAGTGTCATTGCGGGGATCAGTCCACCCCAATACGTGCACAAAATAAAGTGACAGACCTGAGCATGGGGTCCTTAGCAAGTGAGAAAGAATCACTGTCCCAGTCCACTGTAGAAGCCATGCCAGTTCATCTAGGAGCCCTGCGCGGTCTTCCGACTCCTCCGGCGTTACAAATCCATTGTCCCCCGCTTCGTGCGAACCTTCCGTTGGTCGGCCAGAAGTTGTAGCAGTTGTGTCACTCAGAGCCCCGCTTGTGAACATGGTGTCAGAAGCACATCCCACTAATGCGGGATCGGGCAGGGTCTCAGTTACCCAAGGTACGACTGGCGTCTCCTTCTTGAGGGTGGCAATAATGGCGTCCAGCTTGTCCTCCAGATTCCGTGCATCACACTCCAGGGCGCCTCGGAGGGTGCCAAGGGCCATTACCAGATCACCAAGCTCCATCCTGTCGCAATATGCCCCAATTCCAGTGTATCTCCCTGACCCGAGACCACGATCACCCTGTGGGACCTGAGGCAGGGTATTGCCGTCCAGAGTTGTATCTCGGTAGGTATCCAGCCCCGTGCAGGATCAAGAGCGAGTCACAAACAAAGGGGAGGAAAATTGCACGGCGCCACGTAGGAGATTATAGGGTCAGATGCAGCAGTCGGAACCACCAGTACCCCAAGGTGTGCCTCGCCTTTAACAAAGGAAACCCCCGTACATCATCCGAAAGACTCCCACAATTGTCGGGAGAGGCAGATTCGAATACCGACCATCTCCCCAGCAAGCAATCCAATTACGAAAGCTGCGGTCAAAAAGGCGATGATCGAAGCCGTCTTCGAGCAAGGCAAGTTATTCTCCCGCTCCAGGTGATTGATACGGCCTCACAGCTGGTGGCCGCCATTTTGCGTCGGCGATCGGCTCAGCGCCTCACACAAAGCCCCGGCTCCGGCGCCATCTCAGGCCGCGATCAAAGACGGGGCATATCTCCGGCCGAATCAGCGGTGTAGGCCCAGTATCTCGGTCAGGATATCCTCGCGGGGCGGTGAGGTCTACAGAGCCGGGCACCTAAGCGGCCATTACGGTCGCCGGCCTGGCTCCTCCCCCATATATTTTTACATTTTTGTTTTTGAATTTTGATTTAAGTAAAACTTTGTAAAAAAAAAAGATGCCTAATTCTAATAATTCAAGGTGTGCTATTATTAGAAGATGCTGCAAAATGTCTTCTATTTGTGTGATTTTAATAATTTTGGTCTGGTTGATTTTGGCAGTCATCTTTCCCTTTGGCATTGACAAAGAGGATTATAAAACTAACATGACAAGCAAAGCTGAATCTAAACAGGCTGTTCATGATGTTGTTGGCAAAACTAATAGAGTTATTGAGCACAAGCCAGAGATTCACCAAGATAGATCTGTTGGTGATTTTTCTACTAATTCCTTCTCTAGATTATTGTCAGAATATGTAAAAGTTATGGATGTGAAGGATTGCTATGTTTGTGTGAAGCTTCCTGCTTCTGTTTCAGAGGGGGTTAAATATAACATGCTACCCCTCACTTATGGCATTACATGCAGTGTTATAGCTAGCTTGTTTTATCAAACAGGTCGTCTGGAGTATTTTTACTCAGATTACGATGAAATCTTCGCTAACCTGAAAGTTGTAGATAGCCTGAACAAAGTAAGGCATGCTAAGCAGATGAGGGAATTCTTTTTAGTGACTAATGAGCTGACATATGAGTTTGCTTACAAAAATAATTTAACCTGCAAAATGAGAGCTGAAGAAAAATCTTTTCTTAATTTGGTTGAGGAGAGAAGGGCGATTTATAAGAAAAATGAGATGCTGAAACAGACTAAATCCAAATTTTGGCAGATAGAGGATGGGAAGCTTAATGGTAGAAATAGTTATGCTGCTATTCATATAGATGAACCTGTTAGTGGAACATTTTGCATAAGGAGAGACAACACCTTATACGACAATTATTTTGTGGGTGCAAGTCAATGTGAGGATACCTATCGTATCGTAGGGGGATGGGGATTTAAAGGTGGCAAAGACCCAATTTTCACTGGAATTTATTTTGTTTGTAGGAACAAAGCTTACTTTAGTCTCCCAGACCATTGGTATGGGACGTGTTATCTTGGATTAGTTTTTCCAAAAATCTTTCATGTGGACAGAAACACAGAAGGTTCGTTCGAAATTGGCAAAAACCTGAATAGATACAGGAGGGAAAGTTTTTCAGAGATCATGGGTGACATTTTTGGAGCAATAATTCCTATGGTGGGAATAACCCTGAATGCAGTTAAAATCAGAAAAGTTTCTACAATTGTAGATAGATTGTCCACAGACACCGCAGTTGGTTTTCAATTAGTTAATACTGAACTTGTCGCCACGAGAAGCATGGTTATGCAGAACCGTCTTGCTTTAGACATTCTGCTAGCAAAAAAAGGAGGAGTTTGTGGGATCTTGCATGTCCAACATTGCTGTACATATATCCCAGATAAGAGCCAGAATATAGAGATGCTTATCAAAAATATTACTGGATTTCATTCTGAAATAGAACCCCTAGAAGATAATAATTTTTCTGAACGTTTGAGCAAAAGATTTGCAGCAATTGGGGAATGGTTTCGAAAGATTGGTAGTTCAATCATTGGCAAAGTACTTTATCCTGTAATAATTATAGTTATAGTGACACTTTTGTTAAAAATTAGTTGCATGATTCACAAGAGGAAGAAGCATGTGAGGGAAAAGAGAAGGATCTATAAACTCAGAAAGGAAAAGGAGAAGGAGATAGAATTGGAAGAGTTTCGTAGAGCACAATATGAGAGTTCCAGACAAACTGCTGAGACAGGAGTTTAGAAATACTAACACAGAAAGAGTTCAAAATGATGTCGTCATAAATTAAAATTTGCTAACATTTTTGGTATTGTTTGGTGATTTTAAAATCACCAGATGAGGGAGTTGATGAAGCGAGTTTCAGAAATAAATTTGTTTTTGACTCGTGAAGTCAGTCTCCATAGTAATTAATTGTACTAATAATTTTTGCATGTTTTGTATTAATTCAACCTAGTTTAAAATGCAATCATAAACACGAGGGACTAACGTTATGTGCACTATGTGGCATATGTGAGTATGTTTAAATAATACATTAATTTTGTTTCTGTTTTGTTAATATTAATTGCGGCTGTTTAAATAATGGCATGTGCTTATTTTAAGTGTGCTTTCGTCTGTTTTCGTGTTTTGTGGCCTGTGTGTGTGAGCGTTAGGTCTTTATGTTTGTTGTTTACTTTGTGCTAAAAGCTAGGTAACATAAACTAATGGGTTAACATTAGCAAGGAGGGTGGGTAACAGAATATTCTTCATAACTCGAATTAATTAATGTTTTGTGTTTCCTTGCATACTAGTTTCGTGAGAAAGAGGCCTGAGGCCTAGCTTCTGAAAGGGTGATTAATATCCTGTCCTGTCGTGATGAGCCGAGCACAGCAAAAGGACGTGGTCAAGGTTGCCACAAAATGATGTCCGTCAAACAAAATTAAATAATGGAACTGTGCTTTGTGTATTTTGCCAAGGACAGGAAGCGGCGGAACTGCCAAGCTGAGGAAGCAATCAACTGATGTTTTAATAAATTGATACAACTTCCTCGGAAGGGACGAAAGACAATGGTGTCTCTAAAAGGCACAAGTTTGGTTCGTGATAGCGATGATCTAATGTGGCCTGACGGCTGTTGGCCAATCAACGCGTTGAATGTCACTAAGAAAGTATTATTTTCGTTAGTTTAAGATAGAGAAAAGGTATAAAACTTGGCCCCTTGGGAGGAGCTAAGTTGGCTCGCTCCTGAATCCTGCTGAGTGTGAGATGCTGACTGACTTTTAACTCACGTAAGGATAAATAGAACTTATGCTTTTCCCCTTAGGTTTCTAATGAGTTAGTTAGGGAAATAGAATTTAGGGAATGAGGCTCTTTTCTGTTGAAATACTTCTCATGCTGACTATCTTGGAGTGACAGTCTAATGTGCCTATACTTGATTAATAAAAAGCTTGATTTTGCTAATAAAGATTATTTGCTTGAAATGCTCCTATTTTGAAAATAAAATTAATAAAATAGATTTTGAAATGACAAGCTGGTCTTGTTTTCTGAGTCTAGTTACCATCAGTTAATTCATCTCCAAGGTGGCTTAATTAAATGTTTTATAATATTTTTATAAATATGATAGTGATAAACTGCAGTTGTATATAATATTTAAATAGTTTCTGAATAGATCCGATTAATTAGGCCACATGATTCAGTCGCCCAATATTTGTCTTGGTAAATTATAGGCCTGTGATTAATAGTGAGTATTGAGGTATTGGGGTAGTGTGGTCGAGACAGATTTTCCACAGGGCCGCTGAATCAGACCAAATACCATTGCAGCCTGAAAATCACCAGAAAAATGTACATTGCAAATCTACCGATCAGACAGATAGCGCACCCAAAGTTTTATTCCAGGTCCTCAAATCATTCACCAATCCTAAAGAGTGTAACACAGAAGAGGCGCCATCTCAGACTCTATGTGATAATATTGCAGGCTATCTCAAAAAATAGATAATATCTACAACAAGATCACTGCATCCAATGGTTCCCAATCTAGCCGCATATCCAAACCGCCCTTACTTCGTCTAGCACATATAAACTAGAGGAATTTCCTATGCTCTCCCCTATGGAAACTGAATATTTAATAAAATTGTCCAAATCTGTTTTCTCTTTAGACCTGATCCCAGCCAAGACCACCGGCTCGCTCGCCAATCAGCTCGCTGTCCCCATTTGTTCCATATTAAATAGCTAATTAAAGGTAGGCTCCCCAAGAAATGGAAAGCAGCTCAGAACTTGCACATCAGGAAAAATGCCAAACTTCCCCCAAATGATATCACTAACTACCGCCCCATTTCACTATACCCTCTGCAAAGCAAACTACTGGAGAAACACATTAACAAACATGTGTCCAGATTCATAGAAACCTCCAACTGCCTCGACCACTCACAATCAGGATTCCGACCTAGACACAGTATGGAATCTGCACTGGTGACAGTCACAGACAACATCTGAATGCTTGCAGACAATGGTCAGGCAGTGATTCTTATACTGCTTGACCTGTCTGCAGCATTTGATACCATCTCCCACCAGATCTTGCTGGAGAGACTCAGAGATATAGGCATCCAGGGGAACGCACTAAAATGGTTGGTTGACTTTCTGGCTGAGAGAACTTAAACCATCATCCTCGGTCCTTTCAGATCACAGACCACCAATGTTTCTAAAGGTGTGTCCCAGGGCTCATGTTTGAGCCTACCTTATTTAACATTTATGTTAAACCGCTTGCGCACCTACTGAGAAACGTGGGGTACATACCAATTTCTTATGCCGACGACACAGAACTGCTTCTCTCTTTTGACAAGAATAACATAAGCATTCAGACTACCTTCTCGGAGGGCATGAAAGCCATCACTGATTGGATGAGTAATAACTTCCTTCAGTTAAATGCTGAGAAAACAGAAATTATGTTATTCAAAGAAGCAGTAACAAGGTGGGCATCCAACTGGTGGCCAGAAGAATTGGGCCCGGCCGTCCCCAAAACAAGTGGTAAAGTATTTAGGGGTCAAAATTGACCAGAAGGTAAGCTTGGAGGAGCATGCTAACTCAACCACTAGGGCCTGCTTCCATATATTAAGCCTTCTTTGCAGAGTCTTCCCCCTACTCGCATTATCCACACAAAAAACCCTGATACAAGCATTGGTCTTAAGACGTTTGGACTACTGCAATGCTCTGCTGATTTCAGCCAAGGAATCTTCCTTAAATAAACTGCAAGTAGTCCGGAATACGGCTGCCCGATTAGTGACCAATGCCCCCCA
This sequence comes from Lissotriton vulgaris, assembly GCF_964263255.1. Taxonomy (NCBI): domain Eukaryota; kingdom Metazoa; phylum Chordata; class Amphibia; order Caudata; family Salamandridae; genus Lissotriton; species Lissotriton vulgaris. Next base: position 88,963 of record NW_028243399.1, read on the forward strand.
TAACAGCTTCACTTACCCTACTCCATAAACAGCATTGGTTACCCATTCGCAAAAGGATTACATTTAAGATCTGCTGTATGGTCTTTAAATCCCTAAACAATATGGGCCCTAGGTATATGACGGACAAGCTGGTCAGATATACTCCCTCCAGGACCCTCCGCTCAGGGTCCAAAGATCAACTTCTCATACCTTGCATAAAACAGGCAAGGTTAGGGGGAAAATCCTTTTCCTATTTGGCAGCATTACTTTGGAACCAACTGCCCATGCACCTACGTCTCTGCACCAACTACCTATCCTTCAGAAAACTATTAAAAACCTCACTGTTCTGATCTTCCTGTTTTAGTTGTTTGGGCTGTTAGAGCGCGGAGAAACCCCGGTTGGGGTGATTCATGCACCCTATAAATGATATAAATAAATAAATAAATAAATAAATTACATACATAGGGATATGCCAATTGTTGAAAAAAATATAAAGTTGGAAAACACTGTATAAAAGCATGTTTACGTAAAAGGGTAATAATATACTTCTTTCTCTCCTGGCTATACAAAGTGTAAAAGAATAAAAATGCATATTAGTCTGGATAGATTTTTCATCACACGGTCAGAGCGACAATCAATTCAGAGCATAAATGTTTTTGGAGAAACCAATCATAAGAGGGATACGGCCAAGATGGTGTAGTAAGCAGACGTGCTCAATGATCTCTCCGCTCCGGCCTTGGACTAAAGCCCATATTGCTGTGCCGCATTGACGAGTGGGGGCTCTCTTCATACACTCGGAGCCAAAACCCCAAGCCTTACCAGCAAAGCCCACCAACGATTCAAGTTACCGGGCCCGGAGAGTGATCCGGAGGTCCAGGAATGACAAGCGGATGCCCAGCTTGGCTGATCCCCCACTGCAACGCCCGTGAACAGCAAACCAGAGCCAGACAACAGAGTTGCAGGGGAGGCTTGCTAAGAGACGCACAGCCCCCGAGCACAGCCTACCTGCAGAGCACTGCACCGGACGACAGCCAGCCAGCTCCTCTGCAGACGCGGAGGAGCTGAGCCTGGGCCGGAGATACCACAAGACCAGCTCTGCCTGAAAACAAACAGGCAAGAGCGCAGCGAGCTTTGACGGCTCTTCTGAGGGCTGCTTGGGCTGACCTGCAGCAGCTATTAGCAACCCCCCTCTTGGTCTGGGGCAGAGAAGGCCTGCCCAGCAGGGCTCTGGAAGCATCTTGAACATTGCTCCTGCAGGAAGCAGGCTCCAACAGACATCAGCGCAGTGGGGATGGCCGGCTGGGTCGTGAGCAGCCCACCCAGTGCATAGCCTTCTAGCACACCATTTCTCCAGCCAGGAGTGCACCAGGGGTGGACATCTCGTTCCCCAGCCGTGACTGGCAGCCACAGAAGGAGTGAATAAGGACTGGCACCGCTAAGATGTCGGTCCCCCCAAGTGAGAAAACTATAGAGAGCTCTCTCGGCCCCACTTGGCGCTGACCGATGCTGGCGTGCTCTGGATGTGGCTGGGCTGACCCTGGGGACTCCCTTGTCCTTTACCTTGGTCCTTGGGGCCAGCGTGGTCCCTGTCTGTGGAGTCTTGAGTGGGTCCTGATGGGGGCTTCTGAGCGGCAAAGGAGACAGGGGTAGTCGGAGGGGTGGACCCTCAAGACAGAAGTTGCTTTTGACCCTCCAAGCCCTTGAAGAGGTAGGAAGACCCTCTTTGCTTGCAGCACGAAGGAGTGTGACAGACTGTTTGGTGGACAGGAGGAGCGCCTGGGCCGTGTGGGTGTTTGACCCCTCCACGTGGCTCAGAGTTTTTGTCAAGGCCTGATATATGGACGGGGGCAGCCCAAGAGGGACGCCGAGTGGTTGAAAGAAGCAGGCCCCGTTCTGCAGGTTCACACAACTGACAAGCATGAGGGCCCCAGGAGAGATGAAGTGCGGAGAGATGCGTTTGGGAGCTCTATCTGTCTCGGCCCCCTCGGGATACACATTGACTGAGCTCCAGGGTAAGATTGACGTGAACGCTGGATGGCCCCCTCCAGGCACACAACATCTGGCCGGCACACGTTTGGCCACCCTCTCAGAAGGATACATACCTATGGAAAGTGGCCCAATGGACTCAGGGACAGAACTGTGAGCTAGACTGGATGGTACGACAGTGAGGAGTGCCCATTCTCCTCCTTTCTGCAAAATCACAGTATCCTTATCTGGTGGTAAAAAATGGCGACGGCCCGGGTCAAAAAAGACCACACACATAGGAATATGTTGGTCAAGGCTCTGGCCCAGGTCAGCTCTGACCCCTCCGATAGCTTTGATATCCCCAGAGGGAGTTGACAACGGAGAGGTCCTGATCACTCACTCCTACCCTGAGTCCCTATTCTTGTCTCTTAAGGAAGATCTGCAACTGATAAAAGAAGACTTGGCTCAAGACCTGCAGGGAGTCAGAAAAGAGATCTCAGTTATAGGCGACAGGGTATACATACTGGAATCAAACAAAATGACCAGGGAAGAGGAACTGGAGTAACTTCAACAAGAAATGTTTCATCTCTCGGACAGACAAATTGACCTCCAGGCCCTTGATGAGGACCTAGAGAACAGGTCATAGTTTACAATATTAGGATCCGGAACGATCCCTCATCGACAGAAGCAGGAAATGTGAAGGTATACAATCAGGCCCCCAGTCAGACATTTGCTTGGACAGGGTCCACCGAATAGGACCTCCCAGTGCTCCTGACATTCCTCACCCATACATCCTTGCCTGTGTGCACAGTTTCCCCTTGAAGGAGCATATTCTACGCTCCGACTCAACACCTTTTACAAGTCACTCGCTTCAACTGCATCAAGATCTGTCGGCAATCACGATTAAGCATGAGCGAATTTTGCGAATCTGGCGTTCGCGAATTTTGTGAATTTGCGAACTCGCAATCCGCAAAATCCGCGAATTCTCGCGAATTTGCAGATTTTTTTTTGTGTGTTCGCAAGGATTTCTGCCAGTTCGCGAGGGTTTTGTACCAGTTCGCAATTGCGAACTTACATGTCGGCTCGCAACGGTCGCGATTATGTTGTTTCTACGTCTGGTTCATCATCACAGGTTCCCAGCACCCTCTGTTTCACCCCTGCCACCCTCTGGTACATCAATGCCACCCTCTGGTTCATCATCACTGTAGATTATGGGGGAAAAAGCAAGCACACCAGCCCTGCTTCAACTGACATGAATTAATTTGGGGTTGATTTATTAATGTGTCACTGTTTTAAAATTCCAGTCTGGCACCTGCTTCCTTATCTGTAATTTGCTTTCTGTTACAATGCAATTTTTTTCCAGAACATTTTATGGCCTACTTGTAGCTATTCTATGAGCCTGCTGTGAGGGTCAGAGCAGGGTCATACAATTGTTGCAACTAGCAACTGAACTCTGGAGGGGCCCCAGTCAGGAAGCATGACAGGGAATGGTTACTAATGATGAGTTTGAACTTTTGAACCTGCTGAATGCTTTCACTTTTGCAAAACTCGTTTTTCTGCAGAACAGCATTAAAGCAACTGTAATGCCCCAAACAAGCTTACTTGCGAAAGTTGATTTCTAATCCAAAAGTGATCCAAAGAAAGTCAAAAGGCCTCAAATCCAAAAAAGTGCAGGCAAATGTCAACCTGAGGAGTTATTCTGATAAAAATCATCATTTTCAGGAGGTCTATGCTGCTTGCTAGTGGATTTCTTGTGCAGAATTGCAATTTTTGTAATTTCGCAAGTGCGAGATTGTTGCTGCCTACATGTTCGCAATTGCGAACTTACACCGCACGCCGCAAAATTGTATCACCAAGAAAAAAAAATCGGCTGCGTGCGAATTTGCGGATTTTCGGTAAATTCGCGAGCGTTCGCGGATTGCGAATTTACCGAAAATGCACAAAATTCGCGAGCGGAACGGATTTTCCGCCCATGCTTAATCACGATCCAGAAGAGACGAGAATTACGCCCAGTGACTTTCTTTCTCGTATGCCTTGGGTCACTCCTTTGACCTGATCTTCGCTTGGAAAGGGAAGACTTACAGGTTGCTCTCCTTCAGATGTGCCCTCCTTCAGATCAAACAGCCGGAGACATCATTGGGGGGCACAGCTGGAGCAGAGACGGGAGCAGGCCGTTAAGAGCTACAACGATGGAGGCAGAGGGGCAGGAGGACTCTAAAACCAAATCCTGAGGCTATGTCACAGGAGAGAAAAGGGGTTCTGGAAAGCTTAGCAGGAGATAGAGCGTACGGAGGGACAGACTGATTCTGCATAGAGCACCCTGCCTGCCCCTGGGGCACACACTAAGCACTCTCCAGGGCCATGTGGGGAGTAATCCTCATGAAGATTCCAGACCAGGAAGGAGCCTACCTGGTTGTTCTGTCGTCGGAAGGTGGGGGGCATCTCTAGGGCCTCTGTCTCTCCTGAGACTTTGTCTACTATCTCTAGGAGTTCCTCGTTTTGTTTCTTTCATTCTTGAATGTTTAATTGTAACGTACCACTATGCCACACAAGAGAGGGTGCCAGGGAATCATTTTCAATGTTTCAGGTCTCTACTTTGTGCTGTACCTCTGATATGAGGGCGATGAGACATGTCAGTTCCCCACAGCAAGACCTCTCACACTTGCAATGACTATTGGCAACACTTTAAAAGTGGTCTAGCTGAATGTCAAAGGGCTGAACAACCCACTGAAATGCAAAGCTATCCTCTCTTACCTCGAACACATAGGGGCAGACATTTGCCTCCTACAGGAGACCCATCTCCTAGCAGGAGATTCCCAGAGGCTCAAATCCAGATCCTTTCCGCAACAGATGTTCTCATCAACAGGGCGCCAGCCAGGGGGGGTGGCTATTCTATTCTCATGTTCATTCAGAGGATCTATAGGCCCTAAATTGGTGGAACTTAAAGGTCACCTACAGGTATATCAAATACAGCTGGGCTCACAGACGCTAACATTGGGTACCCCCTAGTCACAAAATGAAGGTCAGGAGTGTTTTATCCTGGAGGCACTAACAGAGACACTAACATCAAAGGACCACTTGATAGAAGGGTGACTTCAACGTAGTCTTGGATAAGAACATAGACCACTCTGCACACAGGTAGGGGGTTCAGGGTCCCTGTCAGGAGAAGGCCTCGCTTGGCTGAAGGATGTTGGGGCTATAGACTTGTGGAGAGCCTTCCACCCAGGCACTTGTGATTTCATGTTCTATTCACATGCTCACAAGTCTTAGGCACACCTAGGCTATTTTCTGGGCTCCCAAGACATACACAAACTCCTTTGCTCGGTAGAGATTGAGCAAAGAGCTCTCTCTGATCACTCAGCACTGGTACTTGAAATACGCACTCCCCAACAACAACATGTGCGGCGACATTGACGACTCTGAGAGACCTTGTTGCAGAAACTGGAAGTGCTGGTGAGGCTTAGAAAGGTCATTCTCGACTATATTGAAGCCAAAGATAACGTGGAAGTACCACTCCCGGTTGTCTGGGCCACATTAAAGGTGGTGATCAGGGGGAGATGATATCCCTCTCAGCTGCCAAAAATAGACAGAGGAAGCGTAAGAGGGCTGAACTACAGAAAAGGGTTAGGGAGTTAGAAGGTATTCACCAGCTGGAGGCGACACGGAAACTGGCTGGTCTGGACCTTGACAGGCCAGAATTTGCTCTGCTGTACCTTAAACACTCATTCTACCTGAATGGGAACAAAAGTGGCATACTCCTGGCCGCCAGGCTCCAAGCACTCCTGATAGAGAATGGCGGGGAGCTATTGAGGGATACCTCTATAGTGGCCCGATTTAGGGACTTTTAAGCGATGCTCTACTTAGAACAATCTGTCCACCCTGAGGACATAGTAGGCTATCTCCGCAGCTCCCCGTAACCAAACTAACTGACTCCCAAGCATCCTCTCTGGACAAACCCATACAGCTGGAGGAGGTCATCTCTGCTATCTTGAGACAGAAGCCGCTGCAGTCTCCGGCCCTGGATGGCTTTTCCTGCAGGTTCTATGAGGCATTTTGTTCAGACCTGGCCTCAGTTCTCACTTGGCTCTTTAATGCCATTGCGGACCCAGGGTCTCTCCCGGCCTCCCTGCTAAAAGCAATCATCACCATTATCCCCAAAACTGGTAAGAACAACCAGTTGTGTGCCAATTATCACCCAATATCGCTCCTAAATGCGGCTTTAAAGCTTTTTAAAGGCACCATAGCAGGGCGCCTCAACCCCTTGATGCAAGGGCTTGTCCACCCCAATCAAGCGGGATTTGTTCCGCAGAGGCCCTGTGCTGACAATACTACAAGGCTTCTGCATATTATAGACAAGGCGCATCGTAGGCAAGGCTCCAGCATGCTACTCTGAGTGGATACTGAAAAGGCCTTCGACCAGGTTGATTGGCCACTCCTCCGGGCGAAAATGGCACATTTTGGATTTGGTGGGAGATTCCGGTCTTGGGTCTTCAGTAGATATCGGGCTCCATCAGCCTTTGATAAGTGTTAATGGGGAAGGCTCAGAGAACTTTCCCATCCACAGAGTCATGAGGCAAGGCTGTCCGCTCTCCCCTCTCTTATTCGCTCTGTACAAGGAGCATTTTGCGTAGCGGGTGCGAGACCACACTCTCATTAGCAGGATTTACCTTGGGAGGGGATGACCCAGTCAGAACCCTGTCCCCCTTCTGGTCGAGTTAACGGAGTTTGGAGCGGTTTCTGGATTCCGAGTGAACCTTCACAAGTCTCAGGCTTTTAATCTCACAGTTCCACCCAGGAGTTAGAGGTGTTACAGCGAACGCATTCAATGTGCTGGGCATCTGATTCTGTTTCTTATCTAGGAGTTCAGCTATGCCGGACAATAGAAAAGACAAACACCCTAAATTATGGGACATTGATGGTTCATGTCCATGCTGAGCTGGATCGATGGCAACACCACCTGCTCTCCCTTCTGGGGAACATCGCAGCCACGAAAATTACCACCCTACCCAGGATTTTCTTTCTATTTCAGGCCTTGCCACTAGCCCCCGGCTGGTACGATTACGGCCCTTCAGGCAGCACTGAGTCACTTCATATGGCCTGGCAAGCGGCCCAGAATGAGCAAGGAGCTTAGCTGACTTTCCCCGGTGGAGTGGGGACTGGGCATGCCATGCCTAATTAGATACTACTAGGCAGCCAAGCTTCATTATTTAGTCGAATGGTGCTTCATTCCTAGTGTGGCAGGAGTCGCCATTTTGATGATCAAGAAGGGCTGATTTTATTTGCCACCCTAAAATCGGACTACGCCATCCCCGAATCTGAATGCTACCGATATCTCCAAATTAGGCATTGGGTAGTACATCCGTCGATCGCACAGGCGCTAAAAGGTTGTTGACACCATGCAAAAAGTGGCTCCTGGGTAAGCACACAGACAAGCACCTTATATGGGAACTATATGTCCTCTTCCAGCCACCTCTGACAAGCAATAAATCCCACTCACAAAAGCACTGGGAATCTGAACTCGGCTGCCCTTTCTCCCCGAAGAAATGGTGTGATATTTACCACTGGGCCTGAAACACCACCTATAACATGGCAAGCCCTGAAATGGCTGTTAAACTTACCTCTTATTGGTACTTGACTCCGGTGCAACTTCACAGGGGGAACCCGGACTGCAGCGACGCATGTTGGCATCAATGTGGGGCAATATGCACGCTCCTGCACTTAGTCTGGGAATGCGCGGGACTCACAGCATTTTGGGCCTCGGTCCTGGACGATATTGACACTCACTTCTGTGATCAGCTCCCCAGATTTCCTTTGTATACACTATTGGGCCAACCTAATGCGCTCACTTACCAACCTCTCATCTTGTAAGGGACGCCAGATCAGGATAGCCCTGGGAGCCGCCCACCAGACCCTCCTAGCCCTGTGGGGATAACCCATTGTCCCGACTCATGGGGCTTGGCTTAGACGCCTATGGGACTTATTGGGTTAGAAAAACTTACCCTCACTCTGATGTCGGGGGCTAAACATTCCGAACAATCTGCCAACCCTCCCTAGCCTTGTTAACTTAGGAATTTGGAGAACTGACATTTCCCAGTTGCCTGCGGTTACTATGCTTAGCCGACTTAGACACAACCTAAACTGCTGGAAACTCACATGTGTAACACACAACTACCCTGACATTATAGCTTTCATAGCAAGTGGTACTAGGATTGGGTGGGGGGAGGGGGTGGGGGCATTGGGTCGGTTTGGGAGGGGGGTATTCCGTCTTTTTTTTCTTCTTCCCTTTTTTTCTATTGGGTTAATAGTTGTATTGTTACTCTGCAAATCAGAGAGATTCTTTCTCGGAGTGTTTGTATTTCCTGATCTCTCAATGCAACAATAAAAAACAAAAACAGATTTAAACCCATAAGAGGGATACAATTTAGACAAAAGCTTATCAAAACAAATCAGTGCTGTGGGTTTTGAACAAAGGACAAAGAAGAAAATGCACCAGGATTTGAAGGTAGTGTCTGGTATAAAATCAATGTGCTTTTGTCTTTATTCGCACCCACTTGGTCATTCTGTGCCCTTACCAGGAAAATGTCTTTTTACCCTAGCTTCGGAAAACTAGTGCAGAGTAGTGTGGTTTCATACAGATCGTGCAGTCCCAACAATGCCAGAGTAGGCGCTGCATCACTCATCTACGGGTGTTTCTGAGGGCATAATCCATTTTAGGTTGTCCCTTAGCACTGATTGGTTGAGTGTAACGCTATCCCTTTTCCATATTGAGTGCCATAACAGCAGAGGGGCTATCTTAATTGACTCACTTATGAAAGGTAAGCCCTGTTCGGTGTGGCAAATAAGGTTAGAGCAAGCACGAGGGACAGATAAAAGTCCTTAACAAAAAGCATCCTCCAAACGCTGAATTTCCCCAACGTCCGCCATTCTCCAGATTGCAGCCCCATTTGAGGCAACAGATTTAGCCTTAGCTAACAAGATTTTTAACATTTCCAGGATGGGTTTTGAACCTAATTAATTGGAGAATCTAAAAATTACAGCTATGCTTTTTTACATGAGATTGACTCTAGATCACCATATCCTTCCACTTTAGTTTACAATCAAAGAATACTCCTAATTAGATGAATGTATCCATCACTTTTACATTTCTATTCACTATGGAGAGTCTCGGGGTGTCTTAAATCTAGGCCCTGCAGTTCATTCAAATGTCTTGGATTTGTGAAATATAAAGCCAGGCTAGCCATAAAGCGTGTGTACACCTCTTTGAGGCTCTACATTGCCAAAGGGGTTCTAGCTATAAGCACTGCAGCATCTGCATAGAGGAGTATTGGGATGGGGCCTTCTCGACATAAGGAGTGTCCTTAGCTCTCTTTACCAATACAGAATCTGGTTTATTTGTATACATGGAAAATAAGATTGGTTGTATTGTATTGTATTGTATTGTGTATTGGATTTATATAGCGCTTATCACCCAGGGGTCTCTAAGCGCTTGCCTTGGGAACCCGTCCTGGCTTTTCCCTGTGAGATAGCCCCTACAGGGCATCCCCAAGGTGAAAGCCAGGCATCCCGCCGCGGGGGGCCGTTGTGGAGATTAAGTAAGCTTAATGCCCAGAGTTGCAGAGTGTGAACCCATGATTAGGTCAGGCACCGAAGCGAGAATTATTGAGTCCGTGGACATTTGGACTCAAGACCCTGCTGCGTCGGTAATTGAACCCTGGTCCCGGGTCTGACCTCTGCTTCAGGGTCTGCCTGCTCTAACCAGTGAGCCACACTTCTCCACGTTCAAGGACACATTCTTGTCTCAATCCTTTTTCAATATTAAAGGGCCTAGTATACTCCCCTTGTTCCCCAAAATAAACCCTCGCTGTCGCTCCCAGATACAGCTGGCTCATAAAGATAATTATTAATGCATCTACCACCATGCTTTCCATAATGGCCTATAGCTTGCTGTGGACTACACAGTAAAACGAGGCAGAAAGGTCCATAAAGGCCATACAAAGGGGAGCTTTTTTTTACCAGAGTATATTTAGCAGTTACCATTATTAGGTTCAAGCATTGATCAATTGCGCCTTTGCCTTTCCTAAAGGTGTATTGGCCTCTGAAAGGATTCGCTTTTCCACTGCCAATTCTTCTAGCCTGTTCAGTAAAAGCTGGTCCATTAGTTTGACTGGGCAATGGAATAAGGAAATGGGCCTATAGTTTTTGGGAATAGATCTATCCCCCTTTTTTAAAAATGGGAATGATTGTTGAATGCCTCCAAGAAGTCTGCGGACCTGATTTTGCTATAACATTTAAAACATTTGCTAGTAATGGACTCCACAATAACTTATTAGTTAATAAAATGTCTAATGGCACCCCAACAGGACCAGGGGCCTTCTGGGTAGATGAATGGAGGTGGACTTTTTATTTCTATCACCTCAAAGGTCAAGGAGGAGGAGTTTACCAAGCCAACAGTGTCTGTGTAGTTTGCTAAACCTTCCTAGTTTTGAAAAATATCTTTTAAAAGCTAACCCAGCCCTTCTCCTTGATATGAACATCCAACAATGGTTTCCATATATCTTTTGAAAATGGGGCATTTACCACCTTCCAAAACCCAGTGCTATTATTAGCCTCAGTGGCTTGCCTTAGGCTTTCCTATGCTTCTACTCTTAATTGTTTCAGACTTTCATCTCTCACTTCATTGTACCTGGAACGAAGAGTTTGTAGAAGCTGAGTATTTTTGGGGGACTTATTCAGGGTTTTGCGTGGGTTGGCTAGTGCCGTGGAACAATTGCCGTCAAACCTTCTCCTTGATAGACGCTCTTTGATGGACGACGATCGAGTTAGCTGATGTCTGATAGATATCAGCACTTTCTTGAAACCTCCCACCACCTGTGTTGGGGAGGCCATGTCATCTAGACATATCATAATCTCAGATTTATGATGTGACAGAACAGAGGTTATAAGTTTAGCCTCATCCACTCTATCCCAATTTAAAATATAACCATTTTTCCTGGATAGAATCGGCTTTGGGGATTTTGTCTCTTTCAGATTAACATAACCTCCCCAAACTAATTCACGTGTTATTGGGGCGTGATCACTCCAGTCTATGGCCAGAACCTGGACGTTCTTTATGGTGTCTCTTAGATTATCCGAGGTTACAATATAATCTATTGTAGACCCTTTCCCTTCTCTTTAAAAGGTATTATTCAAAGAGCCAGTGTCCAAGTTTATCATATTACCAACCTCTAAGTTCCATGTTATCAAAAGGGTATTCAAGGCATTCCCATATGGTGAGTAGACAAAATGCATTATAGAGAATCAATTTGAATCTGTCACTCACACTTCATCTGCAGCATGTACCAAGGGACCAAAATAGTTATTATAAACATTTATGATAACAAGGTCCCACTAACCTTGACCCTTACAAGCCAATAAGGTAGAAGTTGGAGGATTCAGTAAAAGTTTTTAAAATCTTACTCCAGAGTGGATTTGCTAATAACGTTACTAGTCCTGCCCTACCAGCTCTAGAGGGAAGTGCAAGTGTTTGGAACAACCAATAACCATCCAGGAAAATGGGACCCTCCTCCCATGTTTCCTAGAGGCAAACAAAATAAAATGTTATAATCTCATTTAACCAATCATTATTATCTAATTTAGCCTGATAGCCAGCAAGATTCAAAGTTATCAGTTTCAGTTCCTTTACCCTCACATGCTTTATACCCTCCTCCCTTGTGCCTTGTTTTAATTAAGCCCCCTCATGCTCTGACTTTTTCCTTCCATAGATAGCCAGTCACAGCCTTCTAGGTTCCCTAAGTGGGCAAAATGGTTTAGGGTATGGGTCCCTCTGTGGCCATATCACACTTTCAAGGGGTATCCAGAGATATCCATCTTTACTTCTCTCAGTCTATGCAACCAAGGAATGTCTTGTGGTTGGTAGAAAAACTAAAAATGGTGGGAGATGGAGGTAGACTTTAGGTTCATCCTCCAGACTGTGTATAGTTATTAATCGAATCTGTAAATGACAGACCTGAAAACCTAACCACAGGGAAGGGCTTCTGCTAAATGTGCGAAACAACGCCCTGAATCTAAGAAGAGAAAATTCTCTTCTTGAGTCCTCTCACATGCTTTATCATTGGGGCCATCCCATACAGCTACTGTCTGGGCATGCTGCAATGTCCGGAACTACATCAGAGACCTTTTTGTGAACAAAATGTGTACTGCAGTGTAGGGGGGAGTGGTGATGGTGATGCTAAAAATACTTAGCTAGTGAGTGATTAATTTATTCCTGCTTCTAGTTGGTATGGATAAAAAGGGGTTAATAGTTGGGAGGAAGTGTAACTGTTATGTATATACTATCCCTAGCATTTGGTCGACATATTTTGAGATGTCTCCTAACCCTCTTCTTCGGGACCCCTTGCGTACCACTCAGTGAGAAAAACAATCCTATACTAAAGAAATTATGTCATAAAGAACAGATGCACACCTAATGTGTGCACATCAAAATTAAATACATATGGTTGAAATCAGTATCTGTTCAAGGAGATAAAGTGACCAAGAGATTAGTAAATATGAAATACCAGCATTTGTAAAGCGCACAGCTACCAACGGAGAGGTGTCCCGGTGCTGCGTTCCTCTATATTTTGTGTTGTGCCCGGAGTAGTAAAATAATTATATTTAGTTAGTGCTTGTAGCCAATGTGACACCTTGGAACAAATCGAAGTACTCTATTGTGAGAAAGCGTAATCGTTACAACAAGATTGGTAAAAACAGAAAGAAACACTTGTGAGCAAACATTACAAGACAAAACAAACATATAAACATACTGTTCACAATTTGTAAGAAATTACTTCTGTTTTGACAACGCTGTGCCTCATGGACTGCCATAAACAAGTCAAGTTGAATAATATTTGAACAAAGCAGAATAAAAGCTAGTTAAATTTGAAAAGTTTGTAACGTATTTTTTTGAGCTGTGAGATTGGGCATGCAGTACCATGTAGCTGCATTTCTGTAGAGTATTAACGTTCACCAGAAAATATGAAACCCAAGAAGAAATCTATTAAAAAAGAGAATACAGTCAACCGTAGAATCACGGGATAAATCCGAGTCGGATGTTACAGGCAATGATTCATCTGGTGAGGAAAGTGCAACTGGATCGTTATCGACAGCTAGAAGAACTCCTTTTCACAAGGAGTTCAGACTCATCAGGCCATCATGGCAGAAAGGGGGCAAAGGCAAACCCCCAGTACAAGCATCCACAGGAAAGTGAGAAGAGGGGGCGGGGCTACAACAGGCAACGGTTCTTCACCAGTGACACGCAGCAAGAAGGTTTTCAACAAAAGAAAGTGAGTGATGATGGGATTTTGATGATCATCAATTGGACCACAAAGACTTTGTCAGCAACAGAAGAATCTGCTCTAAAACTTGGCTTATCTTTTTGCCTTCAAAAGATCATGGAATACACGCACACCCACATAGATCTTTTTAAATTCACTTGAAAACTAAAGTTACATAAGTGCTTCAAAATGAAGCCATCCACTATTAGACCTAAGAAATCAAGCCATATCTAGAAGGAAACCGATGTCCTAAAAGGAAAAGATCTTAAAACTCTGAATTTTGGAGAATCTGAGGACAGAGGATGCACATGATAAAGGAGCAACTATGGACTTGACTCAACAAGTGCCATTAGTGGGAGTGGAACAAAACGGGGGATTCAGTCCATTTAAACCCTCTTCCCAATGCCGGGAGATGCGATTGACATCTTTCTGGAATCTGTCAAAAGAGACTTGATGCGTCTCCGACGGGAAAAAAAATACTCATCGAGGGCAATTAATTTTTCAAAGCAACAGCAATTGGCTTTGCATGAGCTGTGTCAAGACACCTCTATAATATTTAAGCCATCAGATCAAGGTGGTAATATTGTTCTACAGACATGAGAGCGATATAAGTATGGAGTCCAACTAACAATTGGCGGATATTTATTGTTATGAAAAGATAAATGAGAAAATATAGTATCAGAGTACCCCGAACTACCACCTTTTGATATCACACTGGTACAAGAGAAACATGTTAGAAACGGAGAAACATTTATTTCTCAGATGTCTTAATCCCATGATTCTGACCTTTTACCACCTTCCAAAGGTTCATAAGGATAAACTGAACACCCCAGGGAGACCAATTGTTGCCTCACAGGGAGGTTTGACAGAACATATGTCAATTTATATAGACTTCTTTCTCTCACAGCAAGTGGAAAAAGTGAAGTCGTATTTTAAAGATACTAAATACTTCTTGGGACATATTAAGGAAAAACAATGGGAGGTTGGATTTCTATTGATGGTGTTGGACATCACAAGTCTTTGCACATGCATAGCCCATAGAGAGGGCTTAAGGGCAGTCAAGTTCTTTCTAGACAATCAACCTCTCATGTAGTTAAAACACAATGTCATGTAGTTAGACATTTCATCTCATTCTGTCTTGAAAAATACATGTTTCTCTTTCTGAAACAACTATTTAGACAGGTCTCAGGAATGGCAATTGGCACCTGCTTTGCCCCCATCTACGCAAATTGATTTGTGGGCTGGTGGGAGGAGTAGAAAGAACCAACAGAGGTCCAAAAAGAGGCGGGAGAGATGCACAAAGAGGCAAGCAAGGTGCTGAAAGAGGCAAGTGAGGTGCAGAAAAAAGCAATAGAGGTTCTGAAAGAGGCAATAGAAGTGCAGAAAAAAGCAACAGAGGTGCAGCAAGGGACAAGTGAGGTGCAGAAAAAAGCAATAGAGGTGCAAAAGAGGCAATAGAAAGAACCACGAGAAGTGCAGAAAGAAGCAACAGACGTGCAGAAGGAGGCACGAGGGGTGCAGAAAGAAGGAAATGAAGTGAAGAATGCAGTAACAAAGGTGCTGAAAGAGGCAAAAAGGGTGCAGAAAGAGGCAAGAGAAGTGCAGAAAGAAGCAACAGAGGTACCAAAAGGGGCAAGAGTGGTGCAGAAACAGGGAATAGAGGTGTAGAAAAAGGCAATAGAGTTGAACAAAGAGGGAATAGGGGTGCAGAAAGAGGCAGGAGGGGTACATAAAGAAGCAACCGAGGTGCTGAAACAGGCAAGAGAGGTGCAGAAAGAAGCAAGTAACGTGAAGAAGAGACAACAGAGGTGCAGAAAGGTGCAAGAGAGGTGCTGAAACAAGCAAGAGTAGTGCAGAAAGAAGCAACAGAGGATTAGAATGAAGCAAGAGAAGTGTGGATAGATGCATGTGAGGTGCAGAAAGAAGCAACAGAGGTGCAAAAAGAGGCAAGAGGAGTGCAGAAAAAGGTAGGAGGGCAGCCAAAGAGGAAACCTGCTCTCGCTTCCAAGAAGCAAAGCAGTATTGCTTTTGGGCAAGGGGAGCTGCATGTTAGCAGTTCCCTTTGTCCACAAGCAATGCTGACTCTCACAGGAGGCAGGGAGCCGGCAGGGACCGTTGGGGCGTTGGAGCTCCCCCCACAATCCCCAATTTGAGGTCTGTCCTCACAGGATGGGATCCCCGGGGCCAAAAGTGGCCCGGAAGAGGTGCCATTTGCCCCCTCTTTTTTGTAATATAAAAAAATAAGGCTAGGCTCCAGGAGATGGGGTCCCCGGGGCCAAAACTGACCTCAGGAGCGGGGCCACGCAGCCCTCCTCCAAAATAAACCTCACTTTTACTCCTCAGGATGTTGGGTCTAGTGAAATATAAAGCAACATCCTCAACACATGTCTCAGCTGTAAGTCTGCAATGACCCGGGCACTATCTATGCACTCATCCATGCCATAACCACTATATATATATATATATATATATATATATACAGTTCTTTAATCATACAGTTCTTTAATCAGTCAGGCACTACCCCTGCACTTATGCATACACTCAGAAACTACTTAGGCACTCTTTCAATAATGCAGGCACTACCACTATACTCATGCAATCACCCGTGTACTATCTATGCATTCCTCCAATTACCCAGGCACTACCTGTGCACTTATAAAATCACTCAGGTACTACCTATGCACTTCTCTAATCACCCAGGCACTATTTATGTACTCCTCCAATCACTCAGGCAGTACAGATGCACTGATGCAATCACTGAGGGACTGCCGATGCACTCATACATGCGCTTTTAAAAACCCATTTGTTCGGAACATCTTGCTAGCACGCCAACCTATTCTTCTCTGATTCAGACACCAGCGCTGCGAGGCCTCAGGGTAGTCTATGTGCTATATAAATATAATTTTAATTTCATTTCACTCAGCCACGTTCCTGCACTCATGCAATCACTGAAGCACTACCCATGCAGTTCTCCATTCATCCAGGCACAACCCTTGCACTCATGCAATCACCCAGGTTCTACCTGTGCATTGCTCCAATCAGTCAGACACTACCCATGAATTCCTCCGTCTGCCAAGGTAGCGCCTATGCATTCATCCAATCATGCAGGTATTACCCTTGCACTCCTGGAATCACCCAAGCATTATATATGCACTTCTTCAATCACTGAGACAGTGCTCATGCGCTCCTCCAATCGCCCAGGCACTAGCCTTGCACTCATGCAATCACTTAGGCATTACCATTGCACTTCTTCAATCACTCAGGTAGTACTGATGCAGTCCTCCCATTTCATAGGCACTACCCCTGCACTCATGTAATCACTCAGGCACTATCCATGCAGTTATCCATGTTCCCTTGTCACGACTTGTACACTCTTTCAATAATGCAGGCACTACCACTATACTCATGCAATCACCCGTGTACTATCTATGCATTCCTCCAATCACCCAGGCACTACCTGTGCACTTATAAAACCACCCAGGTACTACCTATGCACTTCTCTAATCACCCAGGCACTATTTATGTACTCCTCCAATCACTCAGGCAGTACAGATGCACTGATGCAATCACTGAGGGACTGCCGATGCACTCATACATGCGCGTTTAAAAACCCATTTGTTCGGAACATCTTGCTAGCACGCCAACCTGTTCTTCTCTGATTCAGACACCAGCGCTGCGAGGCCTCAGGGTAGTCTATGCGCTATATAAATATAATTTTCATTTCATTTCACTCAGCCACTTTCCTGCACTCATGCAATCACTGAAGCACTACCCATGCAGTTCTCCATTCATCCAGGCACAACCCTTGCACTCATGCAATCACCCAGGTTCTACCTGTGCATTATTCCAATCAGTCAGACACTACCCATGAATTCCTCCGTCTGCCAAGGTAGCGCCTATGCATTCATCCAATCATGCAGGTATTTCCCTTGCACTCCTGGAATCACCCAAGCATTATATATGCACTTCTTCAATCACTGAGACAGTGCTCATGCTCTCCTCCAATCACCCAGGCACTAGCCTTGCACTCATGCAATCACTTAGGCATTACTATTGCACTTCTTCAATCACTTAGGTAGTACTGATGCAGTCCTCCCATTTCATAGGCACTACCCCTGCACTCATGTAATCACTCAGGCACTATCCATGCAGTTATCCATGTTCCCTTGTCACGACTTGTGCACTCATTCTATTTAACGATGCACTCATCAAATCACTCAGGCAGTACTTATGCACTCATGTAATCAGCCAGTTACTATTCATCATCTTCTCCAATTGCCCAGCTAGTATTCTTGGAGTCACAAATACCTAGACACTACTGTTGTACTCATTCACTCATGTAGGCACTACTTATACACTCATCTATGAATTGAGGGACTATTCTTGCACTTATTCATGTACACAATCTCGATGTCTGAAATGAAATGAAAGAAATGAAATTTGATTTGTAGAGCGCATGGCTGCCCGAAAGCGTCCCAGCGCTTGCTTAGGGAACCCGTCCTGGTATTCCCCTGTGAGATAACCCATTACTGGGCATCCCCAAGGTGAAAGCCATGCATCCCGCTGCTTGGGGCCGTTGTGGAGATTAAGCAAGCTATTGCCCAGAGTTACAGAGTGGGACTCCATGATTGGAATAGGCACCGAGGCGAGAATTGTCAGGTCCGGGGAAATTGGAGCCCAAGACCCGCCGAGGCGGGGAATTGAACCCTGGTCCGGGCCAGACCTCTGCATCAGGGTCTGCTGCTCCAACCACTTGAGCCACACTTCTCCACTTGAGCCACACTTCTTCTTCTGCACTTTTGCAACCAGTCAATCAGTGTCCAATCTCTCCTCCAATTGTACAGAGATTACCCTTGCACTCATAAAACCATCCAGGCACTACCCATGGACTCATACAATCACTGAGACACACTAATCATATATCTTAGCTTTAAGTCATAACATATTGCAGAAACTATATGTATATATATAGTTCTGTTCGTTTTGGTGCTATAACATATGTTAAAGTAATATACAAATAGATGTATATTTATGTTTTTTATAAGTGTAGCATCTTCACATGCATAATATATATCGGAATACATGTGCAAGTAGAGATATACTTTAGTTACAACATCTTGCAAACTTTAAAACTTAACAGATTGCTCTACACATTTAAAGCAGATAATGAAAATTATGTGGTATACTTGAAGTGTAGCTTTCTACAGACTCATACAAAGTAGTGTTATAACTGATTCTTCTCTTAATATGCTGTAAACATCTCGTTTGTGCCGCTGCTTCATCGTTCTATGACTACATAGGGTGTTGGGCCTAGTAGAATATATAGCGGCAATCTTTCATGTGTCTCTTGTGTAATCTCACCATCTTCTTAAAAGCATGCATGCATATGTCTGTACCTTTTGTTAGTAGCATCATATATCAAGGAAACATACACTGCTTCAATCACCCAGGCACTACCCTTGCACTCTTTCAATCATGTAGGCACTACCCTTGTACTTATGTATTCACTCAGCCAGTACTCATGCACTTATAAAATCACCCAGGCACTACCGTTGCACTCCTCCAATAACGCAGGCACTATCTCAGTAGTCCTGCCATCACCCAGGCAGTACCCATGCACTTCTAAAATCACCCAGTCAGTCACTTCCTATTTATTCCTGCAATGTACCAGATATTACCCCTGGAGTCCTGCAATTCCCCAGGCATTACCTATGTACTCCTTTAATCCCCCAGATGTTACCCCTGTACTCGTGCAATCACCAAAGTATTCGGTATACAGTGATTCAATCACCCAGGTAGTACCCATGCACTTATAAAATCACCCAGTCACTTCCTATGTACTCTTGCAGTCGATATCTATCCTCTCATCCAATTACCCAGTGCCAACCCATGGACTCATACATTCACCCAGGCACTACACATGGAGTTATGTAATCACTCAAGCAGATCTATTACATGTCCCAGATGTAGGTTTCACTATGTTCCTGAAATATTGTATACATATGTCTATACCTTTTCCTAGCAAATTCATATACAAAAGTACAATACAAATAGATGTATACCTGTGTTTTATATGTCTATCAACTTCATATGTGTGATATGTATCAAAATGGATATGCAAGTAGGGATATTCCTCAGTTACAAGACTGTAAGGGTTTCAAATTTGAGAGATTGTACTTTACATTTTAAACAGACACGTAA
Organism: Lissotriton vulgaris; assembly: GCF_964263255.1. Classification (NCBI taxonomy): domain Eukaryota; kingdom Metazoa; phylum Chordata; class Amphibia; order Caudata; family Salamandridae; genus Lissotriton; species Lissotriton vulgaris. Next base: position 108,420 of record NW_028243399.1, read on the forward strand.
TTTCAAGTCAGGTCAAGTTTTTTATTTGATTTGGTTCCCCACTGAGAGCCACAAATGTTCCATTCATAATATACAAAGTAAAACTGTTTTGTTAAAAGATACATTTTTCATTCTAATACAAAGTTAAAAAGGATTTTAAAAATTTGTAAAAATTGTAGCAGACAAACTCGGATCCTTACATAATATGATCAATTCCTGTACAGAGTTAATTCTACATTTGATATATATTGGTCGTAAAAACCTTTTTCTTGCCTTTGCCACAGTCTCGTTTGGGCAAGTGAACAACAAATGTTCCAAGTCCTGCTCTCCACCATTACACAGATTACAGATAGCGCTTTATTTTTATTGGGTACCACCTATATGTAACTGTTTTTACAGGAAGTATCCCAAATCAGAACAGGACAATCGATCTCCTGACCCCATGCTTTAAATTGAAATTAATATACTACTGTGTTTTCTGAAAAACTATAGATTCTGTGACATTTTTATATAAAGGCAATTTAGTGCAGTGCTGGGAGTCAAGGTCGAAACTAAGTCTTGGAGTATAGTGTATCAAGAAGAGCTTCCGCCTAGCAGGTGTCCATGATTGTAGCAAAATATTAACAAAATATTAACATTAGATAACTTGAAAGCAGTTAGAATATTCCTTGAGAATACATATTTTGATGATTCATTTTCAAATGTTTCTATTTCAAGAAGAGATCGAATTGTTCCTTCTTCCGCATGGAGGAGGTTGTATGCCCACCTGATGATATTAACAATTCCTCTAGCATAGGAGCTTATTAAAGAGACCTCGAGGTGGAGCGCTTGTATCGGTACAGCCTGAGATAGGTTTGTTAGTTTCCGTAGTATCTGCCCTTCTTTTAGGTCTAGAAAGCTCCATTGGTTTATTGGTATATGATCAAGAGCGTATGATAGTACTGGTAGGATCTTAGGGCTGTATACCTGAAGTAGAGAAGAGAAGTGTCTTTGTCCAGATGCAACATATAACCGTGAGAGTGCTCCCACATGAACATCAGATTTACGGATCAGATTCTGAGTATGGAGCCTATTTTGTAAAGTTTTGGTGAATATTTGACCTAAGTAGGTCTATTTATTTACTACTTCCACCATTTTTCCTCCTAGAGACTAGTTGAATTTGGTACTCTGTTTCCTTCCTGAGAACGGAACTATTTTTGTTTTCAGGATGTTCGGTATTAAATAGTTTTCCTCTGTATAGTTATGAAGTGCTTGGAGGCTTCTTTGCAGACCAAATGGTGTTAGGTCAAAAATGATTACATCGTCTGCATACATCATGGTGTGAATGTTGTGGAAGGCAATTTTGGGTGGAAAGTTACATATCTGTTTAAAGCATTCAGGCATATCGCTGAGGTATAGGGAAAATAATAGGGGAGCAAGAAGGCATCCTTGCCTAAGGTCATTTGGAGTCAGGATAGGTCTAGTTAGACCCTTTTCCCTCCCCATTTGAACCTGACACCAAGTATCGGAATGTAGTGATGTTAATATATGAAGTAATTTGTTCGGGATGCCCATTTTGCTAAGTTTTCTCCAAAGTGTTCCTCTGTCTACTTCATCGAATGCGGTGGTAAAGTTGATAAAAGCAGCATACACAACCTGGGAATATATAGCCACGTATTTGTCTAAGATAGTTTGCAACACAGCAATATTGTCGATGACCGAGTGCTTTGGTCTGAATCCCGCATGATATAGGGGATTAGTCCAGATGAAAAGGCCCAGTCCTTAAGATGGTCTAATACTGCTGCTGTGAAAATCTTTCCTGTTGCATCTAGAAGGGCTATGTACCTGTAGTTGCCAGGATGCAGCCTTGTACCATTTTTGTGTATAGGTATTACAATGCTCCCCTCCCATGATTTGGGGATTTCCCGAGTGGTAAAAATATGGTTAAAGAGGGGAGATAACATCTTACTCCATTCTTTGGGGTTGCATTGGAGGACCTTGATCGGGATTTGGTCAGGACCCATTGCTCCTGTCGTTCTCGCCTTTTTTATAAGTAGCTCAATTGGCAAAGGACTAAATGCTCCGGTATTTGAGAATTTTATTTCAGGATTTCTTGCAAAATGAATCGGAGGCACCAGGATAGCTTGTAATGCTTTTTTCGTACCCGTTTCTTTTGCAATTATATTCCAATAGGCACGTTGGTTATTTTGTTTTGCTGCTATCTGCATATCTTCCTAGTTTTTATCCTGATTTATTCTCTTATTTCTTTCTTTTTCTTTCCTACGTTGTTTTTTTAATTTGTTAATTTCTAGCTGTTTAGATACTGAATTTTCTTGAAACTGTGATCTTATCAATTTATTTAATTGTTTTGTATTAGTATCTTACTTTGGCTTTTTGTTTTGAATCTTTTTTGTTCTTGATTGAATCAACTTTTCCTGTAGTTTTTGTATTATCTTTTTGATTACCATTTTGTAGTTTGTTATCGGGGTTGTGGAGTGAATTACTTGCAATAATTGCGTTGAATCGATTATGGTGATACTTTTATTGAGTGTAGCTGAATTCTATGCATGGGCGGAAAATCTGTTACGCTCGCGGATTTTGCGGATTTTCGGTAAATTCGCAATCCGCGAATGCTCGCAAATTTACCGAAAATCCGCAAATTTGCACGCAGCGGATTTTTTTTTCTTGGTGATACAATTTTGCGGTGTGCGGTGTAAGTTCGCAATTGCGAACATGTAGGTGCGGCGGGCAGCAACAATCTCGCACTCGCGAAATTACAAAAATTGCAATTCTGCACAAGAAATCTACTAGGAAGCAGCATAGACCTTCTGAAAATGATGATTTTTATCAGAATAACTCCTCAGGTTGCCATTTGCCTGCACTTTTTTGGATTTAAGGCCTTTTGATTTTCTTTGGATAACTTTTGGATTAGAAATCAACTTTCTCATATAAGCTTGTTTGGGGCATTACAGTTGCTGTAATGCTGTTCTGCAGAAAAACGAGTTTTGCAAAAGTGAAAGCAGGTTCAAAAGTTCAAACTCATCATTAGTAACCGTTCCCTGTAGTGCTTCCTGTCAAGGGCCCCTCCAGAGTTCAGTTGCTAGTTGCAACAATTGTATGACCCTGCTCTGACCCTCACAGCAGGCTCATAGAGTAGCTACAAGTAGGCCACAAAGGTCCTGGAAAAAAAAATTGCACTGCAACAGAAAGCAAATTACAGATAAGGAAGCAGGTGCCAGACTGGAATTTTAAAACAGTGACACATTAATAAATCAACCCCAAATTAATTCATGTAAGTTGAAGCAGGCAGGTGTGCTTGCTTTTTCCCCTCATAATCTACAGTGATGATGAACCAGAGGGTGGCATTGATGTACCAGAGGGTGGCATGGGTGAAACAGAGGGTGGCAGGGGTGAAACAGAGGGTGCTGGGAACCTGTGATGATGAACCAGACGTAGAAACAACATAATCGTTACCGTTGCGAGCCGACATGTAAGTTCGCAATTGCGAACTGGTACAAAACCCTCGCGAACTGTCAGAAATACTTGCGAACTGGCAGAAATCCTTGCGAACACAAAAAAAAAAAAAATTGCGAGAATTCGCGGATTTTGCGGATTGCGAGTTCGCAAATTCGCAAAATTTGCGAACGCCAGATTCGCAAAATTCGCCCATGCTTACTGAATTCCAATGAATCCTTCTTGGAGCCTGATTTACCAGAACTGTGCTATGACTATACATAATGTGACCTGACGAGGAAGGTTTGTCTGCCACTCTGTATTTGCTTGTAGAATCGCATGGTCACTACGCTGAACAAAATTAGTTTTGAGTTGTAAAACTGTTCCAAACAAATCAAAGCTACAGATCATGTAGATTTATGTGGCATACTTCAAGTGAACTTTCCCACAGATTCTTACAAAGTACCATAATCAGTACGTAGTTACCAAACTTATCTTAAACATTACCTTTCTACTGCTACTGCTTCACTATTCCACTACTAGTTAGGTATTGAGCATAGCTAAGGGCAAAGCAGCAATCTTTGACATGTCTCTGCTGTTCGTCTTATCATTTTCCTCAAACTATGCATGCATATGTCTGTACCTTTTGGTAGTGCACCATAGATAAAAGAATACTAGGAATAGATGTATCTTCAGGTGGATAACACATATCAAAGTATATGAGTAAGTAGAGACAAATGTTCATACACAGCTACATTTATGTGGCATACAAACATATGAATGGATGCTTTCAGGAAGATCGTGACAAGCATACATATATGATAGGTTGCTTCTTTTGATTTGTCTGTGAAAGGATTCCATGAAGTACACCACATGATTTTAGGTCTCTACTTGAAATGAGAAATGCCCCTTGTGTCTCGTACACACCCTCTTCCCTCTGTCTGCACCCCCTTGCCTCTTTCTGCACCACTGTTCCTTCTTTCTGCACATATTAAAACTAAAGAAGCTGCACTTCTTATCTAGGTGATTGAAGGAGTACAAGGGTAGTGCCTGGGTGATTGGAGGAGTGCTAGGGTAGTGCTGACTGATTGCATAAGAGCATGGGTACTAGCTAAGTGATTAGAGGGGTGCAGAAAAAAGCAAGTGATGTGCAAAAAAGCATGAGAGGTTTAGAAAGAAGCAACAGAGGTGCAGAAAGAAGCAAGAGGGCAAACAAAGAGGGAATAGGGGTGCAGAAACAGATATAAGGGTTGCAGAAAGAAGGGAGAGAAATGGGGAATGAGGTAAGAGAAGTGCAAAAAGTAGAAACAGAGATGCAGAAAGGAGGAGGGGTGGAGAAATATGCAATAGGGATGCAGAAAGAAGCAAGAAAGGTATAGAAAGGAATAAAAGACGTGCAGAAAGAAACAACAGAGATGTAGTAAGGGGGAAGTAGGGTAGAGAAAGAGGTAAGAGGGATACAGAAAGAAACGAGAGGTGCAGAAACAGGGATGAAGGGTACAGAAAGAGGGAAGAGTGATATGAAAGAAGCATGAGGGTTGCAGAAAGAAGCAATTGGAGTTTCAGAAATGAAACAAGAGAGGTTTAGAAAGTATTTACATTTCAAACACACACCTATATTTATGTGAATACTTCAAGTGAAATTTTGTACAGACTCATACAAAGTAGTGTAATAATCCATCTCCTAACATGTTTTAAACCTCATTTATGTGTTGCTGTTTCACCATTTTAGTAATGCACAGGGTGTTGGGCCTAGGCAATTATTTATAAAGCAAAAACCTATGACATGCGTCTGCTGTAAGTCTCGCTATATTTTGAAAATTATATATGCAATTGTCTGTACCTTTTAAATTGAATGTATTTTTTGAATTATAGATGGAAATATTTGTATATAATTATTTTAATAATTTAAATATTTTTTAGAAAGTTTTTAAACTATTCTTTTTTTCCAGATATTCTCCATAATTATTAATAAAGATTCAGGCGACAAAAAAAGCTTAAAAGAAAGTACAACATGTGACATTGAAGAAAAAGTCTTCTGGTAAGAGAACTTAAGAATCTGTTAAAAGACTTTTAAAGAATGTAGGGGCATATTACCAAGCAATAGCGATAATTATCGCTAATGCTTGGTTAGAGACAAAAATTTACCGCATCGCTGCGGCGATTTTTACCGCAAATAAACCTTGGTATTACCAAGGTTTAACGCAAATGCGGTAAAAATCGCCGCAAAGCATGAATATCGCTGAAAAGTCAGCGATATTCATGCATTAGCGAGCTAATGCTCTTAGCCATGTTATCCACCTCCCATTGGATAACATGGCTAAGAACTGCTCAGGGCAGGTGTTAGCTTTTGGAGATATTCCCGCTTAGCGCGAATATCTCCAAAAGTTGGTAATAGGAGATAGCGATGTTAGCGACTGTTTTCAGTCGCTAACATCTTGGCATGCCCACTTTGCATCTCATTAGTGATAAATATCACTGACATGCAAAGTGGGGCCCAAGATGGTCGCTATCTCCTACTAGCTGTCGCTAACTGGTGTTATCGACAGCTAGGTAATAGGGAGATTATTTTATCTCCGCTTTCTTGGCTTTTAAAGCCAAAAAAGCGGAGATAAACCCCCTTGATAATATGCCCCCTTATGATTTTTTTAAATGGGGAAAAGAGAAAGAAAAGATGTACAAAAAATCAGAAGGAAACGAAAAAAGACAAATTAATGGAAAATCAGGTTATGGGAAAACAATCTATGTTGAAAGAAGGATGAAAGAATATAAAGATATTAGGAAGAGAATGTAGAGAAGTAGAGTACTACAACATTTATTGAAAGGTTGAAAAATATATAAAAGAAAATCAGCATTTTACAATAAGAAACAACAGATTGAAAGGTGTAGTCGAAAAAGCATTTGAATTTAAAAGAAGATTTGTTTATATTAGTATTGAAAAGAATGAAAACATTGAATAAAATAATGCACTTTATGAAGGAGAAAAGTAAAAGAAAAAGACTGCTGAATAGAAATAACTTTTGCAAACTTTTTTGGGTGGATGGAAGCACACTTCTAGTACTGAACCTTTTTTTTATGAAGAAAGCTATTTTCAACAAAAGACATTAGTTCATGCAGTTCATACCAGTGGTTGTTGTTATGAGGTTAAAAACAGTTGTCCAATTGAAAAAGAAAAGATTGTTTCTAGAAATGTGGAAGAAGTAATACCTGCAGAAGTTCAAGGGAGACGTACACAAGCTTCAGTGTATAAGTGGGTTTGTAGTATATTTGTAGTAAACAACAGGAATCTATTGATATTTTACGTAATTTCTTACGAGATTATAGTAATAAAAGTGTTAAACAGAAGATTAAGATATTGCAAGGACTAGATCCTTGTAAAGTGAGAAAATATACTAACTTGCAGGGTCATGTTCTGGCTTATCTTTCTAGAAAAGTGTGTCATAGTACTTTTCATCATTTAAGAATGTTAGCAGTACATCATTCAGAAATGCAGAAGTTGGTAAGAAGATTGTACTATGTAAAAAGTTCAGCATTATCTTTAAGTGAAATAAACACAACTCTTTTGCATGGTTCAGTATTGGATGTAAAAAAAGTTTCTGATGATATACAGTTTAATTTCTTTGGTCCTCAAGTGGAATGTAGAGAAAGTGAGAGTTTCATAAGTGTAGGTTTTAAAGAAGAGGTGGAAGATATTACTGCTGAGAAGTTTGCAGAAGAAATTACAAAGTTGAAGGAAGTTTGTTGTGAAGAACCAAACTATGTTTGTATTTGTTGTCAATGTACTCATTACAGAAGTCAAACTAGGAATGTTGATGTATATTTAAAAAGTGAAAAGGTAAACAATGATAAGTGGGAGCAATTTTGTTGGTGGAAGGACGTTTGAGTTGGTTAGTGGTCAACGTATTGGTAAATATTGTTACAACAAATTAGAAGCGAACAAAATGGCAGATAGAGCTGTGCATCATAGCCTTGAGTTTGTAGCTATTCCTCTGGAACTGGTAGATTTAAATACATATGAGTCCATTCTTATTCAATTTGTGCACCCACTTCAGACTATAGTTCATATGGAGCCTAAAATAGGTAATCTGCCTCCAAAAGATATACAAAGAGGTTTAAATGGAAGAGTTGTGTATTTACCTTTGGATTTTAGGAAAAATATTGAATCTGTTGGTGTAGAGAGAGAGAGGAAAGTGAACCTGTAGGTATTGTAGTTAATGGTGTACCAACAAAGAGTCAGAAAATATGGCAAGAGTTAGTAGATGTCACCAAACTTCAAAAGGCTACATTAGATCTTATACAAAACAATATTTATTATAAAAAAATGTATATGTGGAAGAACAAGAAATATCTTTAGAAGATGATAGAGAAATGGACAACTCCAGGAGTGAAGAAATTTATGAACATTACAGTATACATCCTCTACATTCAAAGGAAGTGATTGGAAACACTTTTGAATTATTTCAAATGAAGAAAGCAGATGGAACTCCCATGAGTGTTTGAGAAAAAAAGTTTAGACGCTTGTTGTTTTCGACAGCTCTTCCCCAATGCAAAAGGATGATGATAAGATGAACGACCAGTACAGATTACTGCTTCAGAATATCGTACGACAAGATTGAACTCAGAAGATCCAAGATTTCAACAGTGTGTTCCATATTTATTTCATCTTTTGTTTGAAAGTTACTTGTCTGGATTTTCATTTGCAGTGAACAACACATTAAAAACAGGAGTTCATCTTCCACATCTTTCTGCAAAGGAATTTTTGGACAAAGTTCAACATAGAGACGATCATTTAGATTCTTAGTTAATTAATTTAATGGCGTGTCAACGTGGTACTCATGAGTATTGGTATCGCCGTCACAGAGAACTGAAATGTATGTTGAGAAACTTAGGAACCCCTACATGGTTTGTTATACTTAGCTGTGCTGAATACAAATGGGATGATTTACTTCAATTTCTATAAGAAGCAGATTCAAATGTAAAAAATATTGAAGTGAAGCCAGCTGGAGAAATGATGTCTTTTATCTACAATAAAAATAATCCACCTCTTGGAGAAGTTATTGATTTCTTTTGGAGAAAGGAGTACCAAGCCAGAGGTGCTCCTCATAAACACATGTTATTAGGCGTCAAGAATGCACCTACAGTTTGAACCGATTTTGATGAAACTGTTTTGTCTTTCATTGAAGACTGTTACCTGTGCCATTCCAAAAAAGGAGGAAAATTCAGCTTAAGACAACAAGTTTTACGGTTTCAAAGTCATCAATGTGGAAAATATTGTAGATGGAAATACAAATCAAAGGGAACATTTATACAAAATGTCATTTTGGATGTTCACGTCCAGTAATTTCAAAAGGAAGAATCAACAGTTTTATGTCAGCAGTAAGACATTCTATAAATTGAAAATCTCCGAACAATACTTACAACGAAAAAGAAGTCAAGATTAAAAGTATAATAATGACTATAATCCAGTGATTTTTACAACGTGAAGTGCAAACATGGATATCCAGTATGTTGCAGATTATTCGATTGCTATTGCTCATTATGTTATATCATCTATAACCAATACTGAAAAGACGGATTTGAAAGAAATGTGGGAAGAAATTTCACAAGAGAAGACTTTTAGTAATAAATTGTACAGCTTTAGTTTGAAGATGATTTCCCATCGAGAGATTGGATCCTACGAATGTTTGGATCGGTTGACCTCTGCAAGTTTATATTCAAAGTCAAGAAGAATCATTTGGGTAAGTCTAGGTCTTGCTGGAACAAGAAATCGAGTTTTAAAATCTCTACAAGAAATTGAATACTTAGCTTTGAATGAGCCGGAAAGTGCATGTATTGTTAAAACAAATATGTTGGATACATACTATCCCAAAAGGAGTCCACATCTGGAAAACCTATGTCTCTATGAAGTACTGCAACAGTATAGTTTTAAGCGAAAGGTTACAGGAAATATAAATGAACAACAATATGCAGTAATTGGATGTAATGGATGTTTGGTAAAACATGCCAAAGGAAATTTTATTATTCACAGGAAACTCAGTTGTGATACTCTAGATAAAAGGGAATTTTTTCATTTCACACTTCTGCAACTCTTCAAGCCTTGACATAGTGAAATGGAATTACTTGAAGATTTTGACTGCTATGAAGATTCTTTTAATGCACGTAATGATAGCATTGAATGTACAATTTTTCTAAATAATCTTCCAATGTTGAATGAAGAGATTGAACAAGAAACTACTATTGCAGCTGAAATAGCTAGAGACAGTTCTCAATATAGTCAAAGCTCTGTTCCACTAAGTCAAGATCCAATAGGACAAACAATTTTTGAAAATGAAGCAGCTATAGCCATGAGTGAAGTACAAATGACAAAGCAACAAGCACAATACAATATTATTGAGTTGGGAAACTTGGAAGAGAAAATAAATATTGAACAAATATAAAATAAATATTGAACAAAAAGAAATATATAAGCAAGTGACACAACAGATACAGCATAGTTTACTGCATGAAAAGAAGAATGCCAAAGCACATCATCTGAATTTCTTGCTATAGCGCTGCGTGTAAACGCTCCTCCTGCATTTTCCAACTTTTAAATAATTTTAAACATTAGCCTAATCTTGATTTGCGTCGCGCGATCGCGCTTTGTGTATTAATTTGTATCAGCCGCTTAGGGGGAATTAAGGGAGCACTTACCCTCACTATAACTGCTGCACTCCCACATTTTGTGGGGTAGAAGGGACTCGGGGGCACTGCACAGCATCGCGCCGGTTTTCGAGCGCCATTTTGGAGTGGGGAGAAGGTTTTCTCCTCACGGAGCGCCATCTTGGGTGAGGGAGAGCCACTCGCCCTGCCAGGACCCACGCATTGGAGGAGGAGGTAATATAAGTAGGACCTCCTACCTCTTTCAGGCTGACTCTGAATTTCTTGCTATAGCGCTGCGTGTAAACGCTCCTCCTGCATTTTCCAACTTTTAAATAATTTTAAACATTAACCTAATCTTGATTTGCGTCGCGCGATCGCGCTTTGTGTATTAATTTGTATCAGCCGCTTAGGGGGAATTAAGGGAGCACTTACCCTCACTATAACTGCTGCACTCCCACATTTTGTGGGGTAGAAGGGACTCGGGGGCACTGCACAGCATCGCGCCGGTTTTCGAGCGCCATTTTGGAGTGGGGAGAAGGTTTTCTCCTCATGGAGCGCCATCTTGGGTGAGGGAGAGCCACTCGCCCTGCCAGGACCCACGCATTGGAGGAGGAGGTAATATAAGTAGGACCTCCTACCTCTTTCAGGCTGACTCTGAATTTCTTGCTAAAGCGCTGCGTGTAAACGCTCCTCCTGCATTTTCCAACTTTTAAATAATTTTAAACATTAGCCTAATCTTGATTTGCGTCGCGCGATCGCGCTTTGTGTATTAATTTGTATCAGCCGCTTAGGGGGAATTAAGGGAGCACTTACCCTCACTATAACTGCTGCACTCCCACATTTTGTGGGGTAGAAGGGACTCGGGGGCACTGCACAGCATCGCGCCGGTTTTCGAGCGCCATTTTGGAGTGGGGAGAAGGTTTTCTCCTCACGGAGCGCCATCTTGGGTGAGGGAGAGCCACTCGCCCTGCCAGGACCCACGCATTGGAGGAGGAGGTAATATAAGTAGGACCTCCTACCTCTTTCAGGCTGACTCTGAATTTCTTGCTATAGCGCTGCGTGTAAACGCTCCTCCTGCATTTTCCAACTTTTAAATAATTTTAAACATTAGCCTAATCTTGATTTGCGTCGCGCGATCGCGCTTTGTGTATTAATTTGTATCAGCCGCTTAGGGGGAATTAAGGGAGCACTTACCCTCACTATAACTGCTGCACTCCCACATTTTGTGGGGTAGAAGGGACTCGGGGGCACTGCACAGCATCGCGCCGGTTTTCGAGCGCCATTTTGGAGTGGGGAGAAGGTTTTCTCCTCACGGAGCGCCATCTTGGGTGAGGGAGAGCCACTCGCCCTGCCAGGACCCACGCATTGGAGGAGGAGGTAATATAAGTAGGACCTCCTACCTCTTTCAGGCTGACTCTGAATTTCTTGCTATAGCGCTGCGTGTAAACGCTCCTCCTGCATTTTCCAACTTTTAAATAATTTTAAACATTAGCCTAATCTTGATTTGCGTCGCGCGATCGCGCTTTGTGTATTAATTTGTATCAGCCGCTTAGGGGGAATTAAGGGAGCACTTACCCTCACTATAACTGCTGCACTCCCACATTTTGTGGGGTAGAAGGGACTCGGGGGCACTGCACAGCATCGCGCCGGTTTTCGAGCGCCATTTTGGAGTGGGGAGAAGGCTTTCTCCTCACGGAGCGCCATCTTGGGTGAGGGAGAGCCACTCGCCCTGCCAGGACCCACGTGACCTCTTCACGCCGGCCATTTAAGATGGCTGCTCAACAGGTGCGCAGCAACGGTGCGCAGCGGGTGCGCCGTAGGGGCGCCGGGGGTGCGCCAGAGGTAAGCCCGTTTGCGCCCGTTCGCGCAACGGACGTGCCGGGGGCCGGTACCTCTGGATCCCGTCCACGAGATACATTCACCTACTCTCGTGACGAACTGCTAGGCCTTAATATTAGTCCCCCGTCCAGTAAACCTGCTACATCACAGGCAGACTCCTTTAGTTGTGGCCTTTTGAACGTTAGGTCACTGTGCTCACATCATGAGGAGATTGCCCTCACGATTGAACAACATGAGTTAGATATGCTACTCATGACGGAGACATGGACGAACATGGACTGTGCTGTAGAGTTGGGCTTGGCTTGCCCTTCGGGATATAAAATCAGGCACATCCCTCGTATTGGTGCTAGAGGGGGTGGACTAGGACTTATATTCAGAGAGTCTATTGATCTCTCCCTTATTGATATTAAGTCCATTCCTGGTTACGAATTACTTGCCTTCTCTCTAAATGGACAGGGGGGCGCCCTATTCACAGGTCTACTTTGTTATAGGCCTCCATCTAGCCCTTTATCTGCAGTCACGGGGTTGATTGAGTTAATTCTGGATCTATCCGCCTCACATTCAAGGCTAATGGTGTTAGGCGATCTCAATCTTTGGCTGGGTGGCCCTGGAGATACCGTACTTGCAGATCTGACCCAGACCTGTCAGAGTATCTCACTGCAGCAGTTGGTCCTTACTCCTACCCATCAAAAGGGCCATATACTAGACCTCATCCTTGCCGACCCAGAGTTTGTAACTGTTCAAAACATTCTACCTCAGTGCTGGACGGACCATGCGTTAATCCTTTTCTCTCTCACACCCAAGATGGAGCAGGGGAGAAATAGGAATTTAGGTGGAGTTAAAAGTTCCAGGCAATGGTCTAAACTCTTGCGTCAGTCCCCTTTACCCCCTCTACTCTTGGAGGGCTTTACGTTAGAGGAAAACGTAGATCTGAGTTATGAAAGACTTAGCCAAAGGATTGTGTCTTCCCTTGACTCGCTGGCCCCTCTACGGAAACTAAGAAATAGGCCCACACCAGCGATGCCATGGTTTTCCGAGGAGTTGCTTCAACTCAAACTCCAATGCAAGCGAGCTGAGCGCACATGGAGAAAGAAATACCTGGACTCAGACCGGAACCTTTACAAACAGGCCTTGTCCATCTATAAAGCACAGATCAAATGTGCGAAGGCCAGGTTTCTGGAAGAGTCTCTGCGGGCGGCAGTTAACAAATCACAGACCTTATTTAAGATCGTGAAGGATCTGTCATGCCCTGCTAGTGCGACAAATACCATCATCGCATCTCAGTCCCTGTGCGACTCATTGGCACAGGCCTTTGAGGATAAAATCGCGGCCATTCTGAACAATCTTGGCACAACACCCGGCGGTAATCCCGAGAGCCGCTCTGAAACGCACGCCAGGTCTATCATAGACTGCACCTCCAGCAGTGCTAAGTTGGACTGTTTCCCTTCTCCAACTTTTGAGGAATTTTGCTCCTTGGCCAATAGTGTTTCGTCGGGATCACCTCTAGACCCAATACCGCATAAATATTGGAAGCTCTTCCGGGATGAACTCTTCCTTCCGTTGTTTACCATCTGCGATCAGTCCCTGGTTTCGGCACGGGTACCAGATTGCTGGAAACTTGCTGTGGTATCCCCTCTACTCAAAAAGCCCACCTTGGACCCGGCTAATCCTGCAAATTATCGACCCATCTCCCTGCTCCCGTTTCCAATAAAGATTCTGGAAAAATGGGTTACAAAACATCTATCAAAACATCTGGAGACTGGGTCCTGTCTGGATGAAGTCCAATTTGGATTTAGACCGGCCCATGGGACGGAATCAGCGCTGGTGACTGTACTTGACGATCTTAGAACGCGAGCCGACCATGGAAGAGCAGCCTTCTTAGTACTGCTCGACATGTCGGCCGCGTTCGATACTGTCAGCCACGCAATTCTGATCCACAGACTAGAGGAAGTAGGGGTAACTGGCCTTGCACTACAGTGGTTGACATCTTATCTTGGAAATCGCCAGCAGGTAGTGGCTTTGCCACCGTTTCAATCTAACATCAAAAAAGTGGCGCAAGGTGTTCCACAAGGGTCGGCCATCAGCCCTATCCTCTTCAACCTGTACCTGCGGCCCCTTGTTGCGCTGATTAGATCTTTTGGCATAGCGGTGACGAACTACGCAGACGACACCCAACTTGTCTTCTCACTTGAGGGCAAGGAAGCAGTGACTCTTGACACCTTCCACCGCTGTATGCTCGCAACCGCGGACTGGCTAAATCAGAATTCGCTGCAGTTTAACAGCTCCAAAACTGAGGTCCTACACTGCACCACTGATCGCATCCCTAGACCCCTTCCACCGGATTTCTGGCCACCCTCCTTCCAAAGTACGATTGGGCCTACCACCTCGGTCCGCAATTTGGGAGTGATGTTTGGGTCCAATCTCCAATTGGATGCAGCTGTTAACAAAACAGTGAGTACTTGCATGGGATTGCTTCGCATGTTGAGGAAGGTCCTCCCGATGCTTCCTAAAGATAGCAGGCCAGAAGTGGTGAGGAGCATTATCGTAAGCCGTCTGGATTACTGCAATGCCCTATTTCTTGGAGCACCAGCCACCTTGATAGGAAAATTGCAACGGGTGCAAAATCTTGCAGCCAAACTGGCGCTTGCTCGCCGCCGCTATGACTCCTCATCCCAGGCATTAAGAGACCTTCATTGGCTACCGATCCTTCAACGGATCGATTTTAAATCTGTATGTATTGTATTCAAGGCCCTCCACGGACTTGGCCCAGTACCACTTCAGAACATGTTTCACTGGTACACTCCGCCGAGATCCCTTCGCTCGGCTTCCGCTCATCTTGCTGTGGTGCCTAAAGTCTTGAGAGCTCGGTTGGGCGGACGATCTTTCAGCTTTACGGCAGCCAGATTATGGAATACTCTTCCGTTAGGATTGAGAAGTACGCAAGACTTTTTCTCTTTCAAGAAACTCCTAAAAACACATCTGTTTCCTAGGACTGCATCTTCTTAATCCCAAATTCCAGTAGGATGTATGGCAGGATTTTCATCAGTCAAAGCGCCAGGATACCCGTGGGGTGACAGATACGCGCTATAAAAGATTATAAATACATACATACATACATACATACATACATACATACATACATACATACATACATACATTAAACCTATTCAAATATTTGTCAGTGGGCAAGCTGGAACAGGAAAAAGTTTTGGAATAAACATTTTGACCAGTTATCTACACAAAACCACAGAATCACATTTATCTTGTGTTGTAACTGCTCCAACTGGGTTGGAAGCACATACCATTAAAGGGATTACATTACATAGATGACTCTTGCTGCCAGTTGAACATGAAAATAAGTTGGAATATCACAAGCTATCTGATCTCTCCCTCACCAAAGACCCATACACCGCCAAAACCATCCTCCAGGAAGGAATGAAGGACGTCGTGGAATGGATGAAGCTCAGTCGGCTGAAACTGAACTCAGACAAAATGGAGGTCCTCATCCTCAGACAATCCCCATTCACCTGGAATGACTCCTGGTGGCCCACATCGCTGGACTCCGCACCGTCACCCACGGACACGCACGCAACCTGGGATTCATCCTGGACTCCTCGTCACGATGACCAAACAAGTCAACGCCATCTCATCCTCCTGCTTTAACACCTTGCCCATGCTCCGAAAGATCTTCCGGTGGATCCACACAGAAACCAGAAAGACGGTCATGCAGGCCCTCATCACCAGCCGACTGGACTACGGGAACGCCCTTTACGCAGGAACCACAAGCAAACTTCAGAAACTACTTCAGCGCATACAGAACGCCGCCGCACGACTCATCCTCAACATCCCTCGCCACAGCCACATATCGGCCCACCTGAGAAATCTGCACTGCCTCCCCATCAGCAAGAGGATCACGTTCAGGCTCCTCACCCATGCACACAAAGCACTCCACGACATGGGCCCCGAATAGTAGAAATAGTAAAAGTAGTAAAAGTAGTCTGCGTTACAACAAATCTCCTTCCAAGTCGAAGTGATTACTCCTGTTTTAGACTTCAAACCTGCTTACATGTAGTGCAGTTATTATGGTGATAATTTCTATTGCTAGCAACTGGTGGTATAGCATGCGTGTGATTTGGCAGTGATCGGGGTAAGAGAACTATCTTACCTACGGCTGAAACATTAGAGCTGTGATATCCCGAAAAAGTTTTCGCGGGAGAAAATGTGCCCGGGAGCTATTATCTGCAGAGGAAATTGGACGAAGTTAAGAAGAATTGTGAGTAAATATTAGCCGAGTGTATACTAAGAATAATGTTGGCCTTACCGCAATCGGTATAATTAGCGGAAAACTAGTACAATTTGGGATAAGAATACGAGGCTCGAGTTCAATCACGGAGTGATCGTATGAACACTGCAAATAAATATTAAGGAGTCCAGAGTCATAATACCATAAAGGGTGGAGGGAGTGTATATACATAGCCCAGTGGTCTGCTTACCTACGGATTGATACGAGCAATAATAACTAGCAGACCGGTGGCAAATCCTGACCTGTGGGCGAGAAAGAGGCGGGCAATGAATAAGAATCAAAAGCCGCTATGGGCAGGCTCTACGGGGTGTGGCGGGCCAAAGGTTTCACGTTCTTACCTTGTGCTTCAAGACGTGGAGCCCTGAATGGGGTTCCATGCGTGCAATAGAGGCGGTGCTCGTGATAATTGTGAAATCGGTAAAGGTGAGACACCATTATCTGCGAGTGAGTAATGTGGTGTTGGTCATGTGACAGGGACTGAGCTTAGTGATAGTACACTATGAAGGAGTGAGCTATTACGGTGGCCATTTTGAAGTGGTGCATGATCGGCAAAACCGGGGGATAAAAACTTTTGAACTTTAAAAAGGAGAATTCTAAGCAATGCATAATCGGTCAAACACACAATTTTGGTATACATTTGGCGCAAGAGCAACCGGTTGCAGTTGATGAGTTGGAAAATTCCAATACAAATGTGGTTCCATTTCTACTGGTGTCATAGATTAAGCAAGATGATAATTTGGTTATGAGCATTTAGAGGGGAATTCAGAGTAATACACATTATGGCAGGCATAGTATTATAGTGAACATTTCGAACACAGAGTCACTCAGAAGGTTTCAAGACAGTTGTCCCTGTGGTGTAGGTTTCAACTTTACTGGAGGATTACATGGTTCACAACAATGAGGTCCAGTCTTCAAGACGGTTGAGGCCATTATGAATACTTTTGGTCCTTAGTATCCACTTCAACTCCACTTTATTTAGGAGTTGGTGAACATCTCCGCCTCTTGATGGAATTTTTATGGCATCAATTATTGTCCATTTTACATCTTGTTCTGTGTGGCCTGTCTCGTTGAAGTGATCCTGCTGGGCAAAGAATATAGAAACTATTTAGTCTAAATTTATTTCCAATACATTATTCGAATTGTCTAGTGACCACTGTCTTTAGAAACATCATAAGTAGCCAAGGTCCCTGACCTATTGCTATATTGGGTTTCCCTTGTGCGTTTGTAACACTACGTTCAATCAAGAACTTTTGAAATCGGATAAAAAAACTATAGTGCAAATGGAAGCTATTAATAAAATGGAATACAAAGGAGTTACTATTCTTTTCTCAGAGAAATTACAGTCAAAATTGGATTCTTTAGAAAAGTCAGTGTCTAAGACTGCAGGTTTAGAAAAGACTTTATATGTATCTGCTAATTGTGGGGTAAATTTACGGCGTAACTTGAATGTAGAAGAAAGTTTATTAAATAGAGCAATGGGAAAAGTTGTTGATTTTCTAAATTTTCAGTACAGAGTTGGATTTGAAATTTTTAAGATTACATTTGATCAGATTGAAGAGGTAAAATAGATTGGTCGTTGTGCTGTTCATTTTTTGCTTGTAAAGACTTGTATATTTGTAGAAAACAGTTTCCTCTTTCTTTAGCATATGTTGTAACCATTCATAAATCTCAAGGTTTAAGTGTAGGCAGTGCTTTGGTAAATATTGGAAGTACATTGTTTATAGAGGGCATGGCATATGGTGCATTGTCTCGAACAAGAACATTATCTGGTTTGTATTTGATTGATTTTGATGAGAAAAAGGTTAGTGCTGATGCAAATTGCGTAAGAGCATATCATTTGCATATCATTTGTTAAGAAGACTGTATGCTCCTAACTTAGATGAATATCCTATATATGAAAACTGTGTAGTGTGTCCAAAACGAAAATATGACAAACATTCTAGTGAGGTTAAAAAAATGAAAACCATTCAAGAGAATGATGAAGCTGCAAGAAAATGGATGCTGTTGATGATATTGTAGGACACCAGTTAGAAAATAGTTCAGGTATCACCTGCTATGCTAATGTAATTGTAAATGTTGTGTTTTATCTAGAAGATCTTCATCATGAAATTATGGAACATCGAGAAAAAAGATTCTGTTCTTTATTACATTATATTTTTAAAAAGTTGGTCATTGATAGAACGAAAATCCATACTGCTTCTGGCGCACATAGGGCCCGATTCACAGAACTAACTTAAGACAAATTCCTAAACTTACTACTTTTAGTATTCACAGAAGTTAGGATTTTGTCTTAAGACAGACTTAAGACAGAATCCGAACTTAAGTCTGTCTTAAGTCTGTTTTCCACTCCCTCTTCCTCCTTTCCTGTTGAAATTGATATTTCCATCTTCAAATCTGGAAACATTCTCATCCAAGCATCTGAAAATCACCTCTACATCCTTGAACTCCACTTTAGTGCCTTATCCCAATCCCTGAACACCCCCTTCCCACCTACCTCCCTCACCTCGCCCAGTGCCTTCTTCCAACCTAACTCTTCTCTCTGATCTACCTACTACCCCTATTAATGCCGACGTCTACACCCAACCCCCATTGACTACTCAAACTCTCACTTCTGTTACTAGCTCCAACACCCTACACCCCCATCCCCACTTCCTCTTCTTACTGATTCACCCTCTCTTTCTCTCAGCCATGATGCACACGCAAAATCGCAGCTGTCCTCCCTACCAGCACTAACTCGCCTCACCCAAGTTCCCTCCTATCTCCTCTCATTGCCTCCCCACCTCCTCCTCCTCTACTCATGATGTTCTCTCCCAGTCACCACAATCCACCCGATCTCCTAACATTACAAACTGTAATGACACCCCATCTCCCAATCACCTAGTTGTTTTTCTGCCTCACTCCTATCCACCTCCACCAATGATTCTCACACCCCCTCCTCTCACTCCCATCACCCACTGTCCCGTCCCCACCCTCCTCCATCCTTGACTCTCAACACTACGTCCCCGCTCCCTCATCTCTTCATCCCCCAACACCTCCCTCTCTCCGCCTATCCCCTGATCCCGTCTTCTTCTTCTTCCCCTGTCCCTACATCCTCCCCATGCCTCCCTGCCCACTGCCTCCCCCAATTAAGGTCTATTCCACCCACTTCTCTTAAGCCCCCAAACTTGTACGACACTCCTGTTACCTGCAGGCTTACTCCTCCAGCCTCTCTCACTGATCCCCCTATACCCCTTCTTCTCAATAACTCACTTCAGTCCATCCACCTCTCTCCTCCTGATTCCCATAATACCCCACTCTTCGTTGCACCTTACCCTCTCCCCCCTCGTTTAACAGCCCCCCCATGCCCGCCCAACAACCCTCACATCTCCACAGCAGACAATTCCCTCTCACGCTCCCCTATCCCCTCCTATAACCCTCAATATACCAGCCACACCACCCGATGCTGTCCCTCCTCCTCATTTACCAAACCTTCTTCCTAATCCTAATGCCCCAACCACCCCTACCTCCTCAGTCCCACACCTCCCCAATATGAATCCTCCCACCCACCAGAACTCCCCTCTCCTCCCCCCCAGGTTACCCCCTTCCCCTCCCCAATCCCCCCTCCTTGATAACTCCTACTCTGCACACCTCCCAAAAACTTTCGGTGCACTCCACTCCTTACTCCTTACATTATCACTCCTTAATGTTGAACTTCTCCTTTCATCCCTTGTTTTAGAACTTTCCTCCCTCAGATCTGTTGTCCCACTCCTTGCCAAGGCTCATTCTCCTGATCACACACACACCTCAGTCCCTTCACTAAACAGCCTATCTTCGCACTTAAACACCCATTTCACCTCCCCCATCAACAGCTTCACTAATATTGGTAACATTGATTACTCTCCACTTGGCCTATCCCTCCCTACAAACCTACTGATCCCACCCAGACCCGCCGAACCTTCCAATCTACCCCACACACACCGCAACTACGGTCTCCACTCCTCAACAAGCTGCATGCCCAATATCCGTGGGGCTTAACTTATCTCCGAACTCCCCTGTCTCTCCCCCTCCCTATCCATCCCCTTGTCCCCCTCTCCCGCAGTGTAATATCCCAGTTCTCTTGGGAACAAGCAGACTCCCACTTTACCCGACATCCCCTAGACCCCCTCAACAACTAACATCTATCCTCCCTGGTCCCCCCACCCAATACCCTGATTCACCCCTATACTGCATGTTGATTAACTGCCGATCTGCATCTTGCCATGCAACAGATATTGCTGAAACCATCCTCAATGAAAAAATCAACATTGCATTCCTAACCGAAACCTGGCTCAACCCCCACTCAACTCCTATCCTCGACTTGCTCATTCCTCCTTGATATTCCATAATTAGGAAAGAAAGAATTGAGCAAATAGGTGGTGGCCTTGCCCTAATCTTTAAAGTTGAACTTAATCTCACTCTAGTACATCAACAGGACCCTTCCACCTTTGAATACCTTTGCGCTGATCTTACTATCCCTGGCTCCCCCACCATTCGTTTACATACTATCTACCACCCCTGGCTATTCTATCCCCTTCACTGAGGAGCTGTCCGATCTAATAGTTCAATCTTCACTCACTCACTCCAAGAATCTCTTTCTTGGTGACTATAACATCCACTGGAATAAAATTGATGCCCCTGCTGTCATCCTTTTTAAAGACACCATGGACATTACAGACCTGACTCAACTCTGCCAATCCCCGACTCACTCTAAAGGCACCACCCTTGACGCTATTATGACTAGCAAGGATCTGGCCTCTCTTTCATCGATCCTTCCTATAGACTGGTCTGATCATCACCTTATCCTCTTCACTTTGAAATGCTCTGTTATTCGCCCCACCCCTATCGGCATTTTACCCATGAAACATACTTGTTATCTTCACCTTATCCCCCCTGGCGATTTGGGATCCTCAATCAAAGCCCACTTACTTCTCCCTCCTCTCTCTCTCTCCACCAATGACCTAACCGAACATTACAGCAATTCTATCCTTCAAGCCCTGGACCAAATTGCCCCAATTAAATTTAAACAACAAAAAAAATTCCTCCTAAATCCTGGTTTAATTCTGACCGTAATAATGAAGGGCAGGCCTTCAGGCAGTCTGAACGTTCTTGGAGAAACCATCCATCCCCTGATAACCTGGTACTCCTTAGAAATGCCAGAGCCAAATACAATAAGCACATCTTCAATGAAAAAGCCTCCTTCCTCTGTTCGCAACTTGACCAGGCCAGAGGCCGTCCCAGAGAACTCTTTAGCATTGTTAAAAAACAAACTTCCTCTGGTCCCCCCTAAAATACCAGCCACTGTTGAAAGATGCGAAGAAATCGCCAGTTACTTCTCGGACAAAGTAAACTCGATTGAACTATCCTTCTCTCCCCCCCCTCTCCCATTATAATCCCCCCTTCCGCCAATACCACCTCCCTAAAATTCCTACTGCACCTTTTTCCTCTTCCCCTTCATGTCAGGACCCCTCTCTAGCCCTCCCTACTCTACCCCACCCTGACTCTATTCTTAAGAACGCCCATGCTAAAAACAATGCCGCCTGGAGTGAATTCAGTCCTGTTTCTGAATATACTGTCCTCAACATCATCTCTAAACTCAAACCATCCTCACATACCAAAGATCTTCTTCCCGCCCAGTTGGTTCAGGAACTCAAACACATCATTGCCCCCATTTGGACTAATATCATCAATTCCTCCCTTGCCACTGGCTGTGTCCCAGCATCCCTTCAACTAGGTCAAATATCCCCCATCCTTAAAAATCCCACCGCTGACCTTAATGACTTTAACAATCTACGCCCTATCTCTAACCTTCCCTTCCTCTCTAAAGCCCTTGAAAAATGTGTCCTATCCCAAGTAAAAAACCATATCTTTTCCTTCAATCTCCTTGATATTTTCCAATCTGGTTTTAGAAAAGGATGTAGCACTGAATCTGCTATGCTCAGTATCACTGATGATATTCATCGCTCTCTTGATAAAGGTGAATCCTCCCTCCTCATCCTCCTTGACCTCTCTGCTGCCCTCGACACTGTCCACCATCCCACCCTTTTTAGTACTCTCAAAGACCGCTTTGAGTTGGAGGGCACTGTTCACCAATGGTTCTCCTCATATCTTCAAAACCGATCCCAACTAATTAAACTCAGTCACTGCCTCTATAAACCTCAACCTGTCTCACTTGGTGTCCCTCAAGGTTCCATCCTTTCCTCAACCCTATTCATGGAGCCTCTCACCCTCATTCTCAAACAAGCTAATATCAGTTACCACCTCTACGCTGACGACATGCAACTATACTATAAAAATCAAGTCCCACAGTGACATCCTCCACCTCAATGATACATTGAACAAAGTCCAAGCTTGGTTCCATCTTAATCATCTCAAACTGAATCCCCAAAAAACTGAAATCATCCTTTTCGCTCCCAAAAACAGTGCTTTACCTATACAACTCTGGGTCAATGATATCAAAGCACTCAACTGCCCCCTCTCCACTTCTAACTCTGTCAAATCCCTGGGCATTAGCATTGATCAGAATCTTTCTCTCATCCCCCACATTAAAAATGCTGCTAAAGGTGCTGTCTTCACCCTTCTCCACCTGAGAAGAATCAAACCTTTTATTCCTGCTGATGACTTCAAAATCATTGTCCAATCTCTTGTTCTCTCCAGAATTGACTATGGCAATGCCAACCTTGAAGGCACCCCTAAAGTCCACCTTGCCCCGATAAAATCTGTTCTTAACCTGGCTGCCAGGCTTATCTCTGACTGTAAGCGATTTGATCAAATCTCTCCCATCCTCAAAAACCTCAATTGGCTCCCAATTGAAGGTAGATCCACCGTCAAGATGGAATGTATCACCCACAAAGCACTTCACCAAAACAACCCCTCATATCTCTCTGACAAACTACATAAAGCTGGTTGCTCTAGGTCCTTGAGAAGTTCTAACACCCTTGTCCTCATCCCCGAGACTCAAATGTAAGAAGACCCAATTACATGCATTCTCCGGTAATGCCCCTATGATTTGGAACTCTCTCCCCAAAGATCTTCGCTGCAACACCTCCTACCCTCTCTTCAAAAAAAGACTCAAGGTGCTTCTTCTCAACAAATACTGGGGTACCTAACGTTGCTGTAATGACATTGTCCATATTTGGTACTCTCCTCAAACCAACCCCTCTTATTCCTTTTTCCTATTGCTGCTCCCCCTCTCCTTCTTCCCATCTCTCTCCTATCTCCCAACCTCCCACATCTCCCTATCTATTCTCTTAATTACACTGTTTCCTCCTTCCCTCGACTAATCTGAAATGCCCTATCCTATGTTAGTCAAATGCACAATGTAATTTTTTTCTTGATGTTGTTTCCTATCTGTAAAGCGCTCTGATACTCTTGGGTCCAGTAGCGGTATATAAAACCTTTTAAATAAAATAAATAAAATAAATACACTTACAGCCTGATTCATGTAGCTGAATTGCGCCCGCAATCGCTGCGAAAACGCAAATGCGGGCGCAATTTCCGTATTCGGCATTCAACAACAAAATAGCGAATTCGCTAACACATATTAGCGAATTCGCTAATATAATCGCAGAATCCCTGCCGCTGAGCATTAGCGAATCGGTAATAGCGACACACCACGGAATCTGCGAAAATAATAGCGAATTCGCAATAGAAAATCGCAATCGGCATTCAAGAAAAATCGCAATTTGCGAAAAACCCAAAAATCGCTATTTGCACGGCGCAAAATAAGGACAACTCAAAGCAGGTGGTAACCATGAAAGGCATAGAAAATATTTTTTCAAAAAACTGTTGTCCTATCACCAACAGGGCCAGGCCTGACCAATCACACATAAGGACATTCAGTAGCAGCATTAGGCTTTCCACAATGCCTGGGATGTACATGGTGGTGAGGCGGCGAAGGCTACAGCGAGCAGCACGGAGGAGACGCATGAGGCAGGCAAGGATTTACCGGCTGCGGGTCACCTTGCTGGGCCAAACCAGAGAACAGATTTATGCTAAATACAGGCTGAATGGGGAAATGATCACCTGGCTGATACAAGAACTCGACCCCATCATGCAGCACCCAACAAGGCGAAACAATTCTGTGCCCACACATGTGCAGGTATTGAGTAGCCTGCACCTCCTGGCCTCCGGAAGCTTCCAGGGGGTAGTAGCGGCCGCTGGGGGAATATCCCAGCCCACCATGTCACGCTGCCTCAACAGTTTTGTAGACGCCATGCTCACCCAGCTACACCGTCACATCAAATTCCCCGCCAGCCAACAGGAATTGGACATGACAAAGCTACAATTCTACAATGTAGCCCATTTTCCACATGTGCTCGGATGCATAGACTGTACCCACGTCGCCGTCTGCCCACCAGCTGGCATGGAGTATATGTTCCGCAACAGAAAGTGCTACCACTCCCTCAACATCCAGATGGTCTGCAATGCCAAGACATACATCACTGACATTGTCTCACGGTACCCAGGGAGTACCCATGACTCCTTCATCTTCCGGCACAGCGCACTCCACACACGGCTGGTCAGGGGAGAGTTTGGGGAAGGACACCTACTTGGTAAGTACACTTTGATTGAAATGTCACATTGCAAAGATGTAACAGCGCAGCACAGGCAATCACCATCTGCTCCTCCCATTCAGGTGACAGTGGCTACGCCCTCCGTGAATACCTCCTGACCCCATACCTCAACCCTGCTACACCCCAGCAACGGCGCTACAATATTGCTCACATACGGACAAGAAATTGCATAGAAAGGACATTTGGCCTGCTCAAGAGCAGGTTCCGCATACTGCACAAGACAGGTGGGGCCATGTATTACAGTCCTGCAAAGTGCTGCCGCATAGTGGCTGTCTGCGCAATACTACATAACATGGCAACCAAGCGCCGGATACCTGTTGACATCTCTGGCAGTGAATCTGAGGGGGACAACCAGCCACCTGCACATGCGCGCCATGCACAAGGGGAGACCCCAGCAGAAGGGCACAGACGTCGCAACCACATCACAGTGAACAGTTTCTAGTACAACCACTGCCATCACCCCACGAATCGACAATGCATGCAAAATGTAAAGAAGACACAACGCTAATGTGTGTAGGAAAAGAAATGTATTTGTTCACTTCACAAAAGTAAATGTAATGGTCCGTGCCAAAGGTCAAAATAAAAGTACCTGTTCACTTCACAAAAGTAAATGTAATGGTCCGTGCCAAAGGTCAAAATAAAAGTACCTGTTCACTTCACAAAAGTAAATGTAATGGTCCGTGCCAAAGGTCAAAATAAAAGTACCTGTTCACTTCACAAAAGTAAATGTAATGGTCCGTGCCAAATTAGTCCCACACACAGTATTCCGTCATACTGCTGTGCTTGCCAGGCTTCACCTCAGCCTGTGCCAGTGGTGATTCCAGTCCTCTAGGTGTGCCTAGAGCGTGCCCCTCCACAACGCCTCTGAGGGCCTTCCTCCTCTGGGGCGTCAGGCAATGGGGGGGTCCTGGTGCTGCGGGTGGGTAGTGGGGCCTGTGAGGCTGATTGCGAGCTCAGGCTGGACGCCCCCTCACTCGCATCATCACCCCCCACAACAGATGGAATGGGTGGAGGGTGAAGAGCCACGACAGCTGTGGTGAGGGTCTCCAGCACCCTCGACATGTCCACACTGCACTGTATGACAGTGTGCTGCTGTGTCAGACAGCGCCTCGCCAGTAGGGAAGTGGCATTTGCCGACACGTAGCTCGCCCTGCTGTAGGTGCCAAGCTGTGTCAGCAGTTGGCGGTGGTGCCGGCGTTGGCCACCGTACATTCGATTCATGGCGCGGGTGTTAGCCTCCACGGCTGCAGCTATGCGGGCCATTCCATTGCCCACCCCGGCCAGGTCGGCCCTCATTCCTTCAATCTGTGTAGCAACACAGGCCACGTTGCGGCCAATGTTGCATAGTTGCAGGTGAATTGCCCCCTGCTGCCGTGCCTGGCGCTGGTGTATGTGCAGCATCCGTCGCTCGATGCTGAGCCGCGCCTGTCCTTCTCCATTGGCCCGCCTGGTAGCAGCTGCGGATCGCTGGCGTGACCTGCCACGCCTGCCCTGCTGGCCGGATTGTGAGGCTGGGGGCTGACTGGACAGTGGCGCAGCCCCGGATGTTGAGGCGCCAGCTGATGGGGATGAGGCCACCGGTGTTGCAGGTGTGCTCGTCGCTGGGGGTGTGCCTGCTGGTGTGGCTGTGGCAGTCGCTGCGGGGGCCACAGGAGTGACTGACCTGGCTTTAGCTCTGGGAGGAGCAGCGGTGGCAGGGAGCACAATGGGTGCTGCGATGGCAGCAGATGAGGGCGCTGCAGCAGTTGCAGGTGGGACGCTGCCGGTGAAAGTTGATGGTGGTACAGTTGCAGCGTTAGGGGCTGGTGCCTGGGTATGTGTTGGCTCCTCCAGGACGCTGTCGTCTATCACCAGCCTGTCACTGTCACTGGTATCTCCACCTGTGGGGGTAAGTGGAGGACCATTAGTTGTATGCATCTGGCAGACGTGCAGTTGCAACATGCATGCTGGGTGACATTCCCTGAATGGCAGTGGCTTTGTGTGCATTGGGACCTGACTACATCTCCCACAATGGCTGCATTGTGGTACTACTACATTGTGGTCAGACTACATCTCCCACAATGCTTCAGGACAATCCTTGATGTGCAACAATTACATGCCTATGGGACATTGGGGGGGCCTATTTGGTCATGGACATCCATAGGGGGCAGGGTCGCAGTCGCATGCCACTTACCTTGGGTGTCTTGTGTGGGGGCGGATGAGTCCAGTGCAGTGAAACCCACAACGGCCTCCATCTCGAGGGTGTTTTCCACCTGGTCCTCCAGGGGGGTGTTCGGTGGTACCGTCGGACCTCCTCCGCCTGTGCCCGAGGACTCCCCGAGGCGCGCCGCCACCTTCTCCTTGGCACGGCCTCGGAGGTCGTACCACCTCTTCTTCAGTTCTTCAAGGGACCTGGACGCCACTCCCACCGAGTTAACTGCAGAGGCTATCCCCTGCCAAATGCGTCTCTTCTCCATCTCCGGGACCCTCCTGGAATTTGCACCGAACAGTTGGTCGTGGTTAGCCACGACTCCCTCGATGAGGTGCTTCAGCTCCTGCTCGCTGAATTTCAGCTTTCGCTTCCTCCCAGCCGAGCTGCTGGTCCCTGGTGCAGCTTCCTCTGCCATGTTATGGGTTGTGGCTCAGTGGTGCACTCTACAAGCCAAGATGTGCAGCTGCTCTTCGATCTGCTCCCTGTCTCTCTGCCTCACTGTGGAGAATGGTGCTGGGAACCGGCAGCTTCCTGGTTGTGATGTCATCACTGGGCTCGAAATGCGACTTCCCGTTTTCCCGATCTCGCGAGTTTGCGATCTCGCAAATAGCGATATCGCTAATAGCGATATCGCTATTTGCGAGATCGCAGTCCAGCCGCGGGTAGGCCGAAATAGCGATTAATCTGCGATTAATCGCAATTTCGATCGGATCGCTATCGGATTTTGCGATCGCGTGCGAATCGCTTTTTTTTATCGCAATTCTTCATGAATTCGGATTTGCGATTTCTGAATAGCGACTCGCTATTTTTCGCTATTTCAGAATCGCAAATGCCGATGTTCATGAATATGGCGGTTAATGTACAACAAGATGCACATGAATTTCTGATGTTTATGCTTGCAGTATTGGAAGATGAAGGAATAGAAATTGAAAATATGTCTTTGGGCTAAGCTACAGATGGGATCATAAATGTGAAAATGTGAAGACTGTTCATTTTCTAAAACCACTGAAATAGACACTGAACGATTCATATATTTGACAATACCAGATTGCAAAACAGTCTTTTAACAAATTAGTAAAAACAGCTAATCAAGATATGAAATGTTCTCATTGCAAATCAGAAATCTTTTCAACATTATTTAAAGAAGGATTTGGACAATATATAATTTTAATGCTACAACGTTGTAGAGCAGATGGAAGAAAATTGGAAACCAAAATAAAAAAATGGTGGCAAGTCAAGTATCAATTTCAGGAAGAACTTTTTAAGCAGTGGCTATTATTTTTCATGATGGACCTACTACAAGATCTGAACTCTATACTGTGTATTTAAAGTGCAATTAAGGATGGGCTCATTGTAATGATGCCCAAATGTTGGTTGCCTTACAAATTACCAAATTCATATCTGATATTTTTGATTCCATGGTTTTGAAATCATCATTTGGCTTATTGGGAAGATGTGAACATGAAATAACAAATTGATTTTGGATATTTTCAATGAAAATGGTTTGGAAACATTATTCGGCCTATTGGGAAGATGTAAAAAATTACTGTTTGGATTATTGTTTGTGCTAATTCTTATTGCATTTGCAAAATTGTGTTTGAAAGAAGTAGTTTATATATTTGATCTTTATATTATACACAATGTAAATGAGTGTATATTTTACAAAATGTACTTGAGTGAAGTAAAAGATTTAATGTAGTTGAAGAATGTAATTTACAAACTGTAGATAGGTAAACAGATAGTTGCACCTGTAAAAATGTTCAAAACAGATCTTTTCTTTACAATCTCATTGATTGAATTTTTTTCCCGCTGTTGTATGATGATATACATTGAAATCACTGTGTATGGTGAAATTCAGTAGAATCTGAGAACAACAAAAAAGGAAAACTGAATATGTTAGGTAATTCTAAAATGACGTTGTATTCTTGAAACTATAATATATGCAATACCACTTTATCTTCTTTTTTTACAGAAGGTAATGCTAAAGTTTGAAAAGAGTTGAAATTCAGTTTACAACAAAACTACTGTAAAATAGTTCTACTGAGTTTTGTATCTTCTTTAATAAAAAAAATTAAGAGAAAATGATCTAATATGCATAACAATATGAACTAATGGTTACAGTGACTTTTACTGCACTCACCCAGTTTTTTCAAACACTACCCATGCAATCATCTATACAGTTAGTCACTGTTCTCACACTCCTCCAATCACCCATGCAATATCTATGCACTTTTGCAATCTCGTAGCCAGTACCCATACACTTATATTATTACCCAGACACTACCTATGTACTCCTTCAATCACCCAGGCACTATCTCTACACTCATGCAATCAGCTAGACATTACTGATATACTCTTACTATCACCCAGGTATTACCTATATACTTCTCCAATCCTCTAGACATTACCCCTACACTCAAACTAATACCCAGGCATTACCTATACCTTCCTCTAACCCTCAGACATTACACTTGCACTCATGCAAACACTCAGAGATTACCCCTGCAGTCAAGCAATCACACAGACATTACTCATGAACTCTTCCAATCATCCAGGCACTACCCACGCACTTATGCAGTCACCCAGGCATTGCCTATCCACTCCTCCAATCAGTTAGACAGTACCCATGCACTCCTCCAATCACCCAGACATTACCTGTGCACTCATGCAATCACTTAGGCACCACCCACACACTTCTTCTTCAACCACTAAGGCAGTACCCATGCACTCCTCCAATCACCCAGGCACTACCCATGTACTTTTTCAATCACCCAGGTGTTACCCATGCACTCCTTCAATCACTCAGGCACTACCCATGCACTTCTCCAATCACCCAGACATTACTCTTGCACACATGGAATCACCCAGGCATTACCTATGTACTCCTTCAATCACTCATGCAGTACCCATGCACTCCTGCAATCACCCAGGCACTAACCATGCAGTCATACATTCACCCGGGCATTACCCATCCAGTCCTTCAATTACATAGGCAGTACACATGCACTCCTCCAATTACCCAGAGATTACACCTGCACTCATGCAATCACCCAGGCATTACCCATGCACTCCTTCAATTAATCAGGCAGTACCGATGCACTCCTCTAATCACCCACACATTACTCTTGCACTCATGGATTCACCTAGGCATTACCTATGAACTCCTTCAATCACTCAGGCAGTACCCATGCACTCTTCCAATCACCCAGACACTACCCATGCACTCATGCAATCACCCAGGCATTACCCATCAATTCCTTCAATCATTCAGGCAGTACCCATGCACTCCTCCATTCACCCCGACATTACACCTGCACTGGCACAATCACCCAGGAATTACACATGCACTCCTTCAATCACTAAGGCAGTTCCCATGCACTCTTTTAATCACCCAGGCAGTATCCATGCAATCTTCCAATCACCCAAGCACTACCCATGCACTCATTAAATCCCCCAGGCATTACCCATCAATCCTTCAATCACTCAGGCAGTACCCATGCACTCCTCCAATCACCCAGGTACTACCCATGCACTTATGCAATAACCCAGGCATTACTTATGCACTCTTTCAATCACTCAGGCAGTACCCATGCACCCCTTCAATGACTAAGACATTACTCCTGCACTCATTAAATCACCCAGGCACTACCCATGCAGTCATGCAATTGCCCAGGCACTACCCATGCACTTTTGGAATCAGCGAGGCATTACCCATGCGCTCATTCAATCACATAGGCAGTACCCACGCACTCCTCCGATCACCCAGACTTTACCCCTGCACCTATGCAATTACCCAGGCACTATCCATGCACTTTTAAAATCCCTCAGGCAGTACCCATGCACTACTTCAATCACCCAGGCACTACCCATGTACTCATGCAATCAAACAGGCATTACCCATCCACTCCTTCAATCATTCAGGCAGTACCCATGCACTCCTCCAATCACCCATACATTACACCTGCACTCATGCAATCACCCAGGCATTACACATGCACTCCTTCAATCACTCAGGCAATTCAGATGCACTCTTTCAATCACACAGGCACTACCCATGCATATATGCAATCACCCAGGCATTAACTATGCACTCTTTCAATCACTCAGGCATTAACCATGCACTCCTCCAAACACCCAGACATTACTCCTACACTCATAGAATCTCCCAAGCATTACCCATTCACTCCTTCAATCACTCAGGCATTATTCATGCAATCTTCCAATCACCCAAGCACTACCCATGCAATTCAATTCAATTCAAAGGAGTCTTTATTTCGATATACATATCATAAAAGACTGTACATATTAAAAAAAACATAAGCATTCCATTCTCATTTAAATACACAATACAGCACAACAAAAGAGGTTCGGTCATCAAGTTAATCCATCTAAAAAACATAGTAGAACAAAAAACTTTAAAAGCGCAATAAAAAAGACCAGGGCCAGGATACAATAAGCATCACAGAATTGATTTTAGAAAAAAAATATTTAAAGATGTTAAAACAGTTTAATTATGGCTTAGCTTGCGCGCACGGATTACCCACATCCAATGTAAAAATGTAGCGACAGCAATGACAGTGGGTTCTGAGCAATCTGTTTTAAGTATCCTTAATGCCTCAGAACCAGTGGTAATGCCTTTCAGCAGACAAATAGACTTCAAACACGTATGCCTAGGATGTTTGTACTCTGGGCAGATAAACAGGATATGTGCTATACTTTCTAGCTGAGAGGGGCGAAATGGACAACTTAAATTAGTTTTGGCATGCGATTTACCGGTAAGAGTTGATGGGAAGCGTTCCCACCCTAAATTGGTGGTACCGCTTCCTATCTTCGGGAAGTGTGATAAAATCCCAATACCCTTCGTAAGCAGTTACATGTTTTAGCTCCAAAAAATCTCTTGTGGGAAATGTACTAGTACAAGTCCTGAAGCTTCTCATTGAGACCATCATCCAGTAAAGCTCCCTAAAAACCTTTCTGGGCGGAAAAGGTTTAACAGTAGGGTTCTCCCACAGTGAACTCAAGCCCATGGCAGTATAACCTGCCCTGGCAACTCTTATCCAGGGAATTCTGCTGGCGCTATCAGCATCCCTAACTTCGAGGAAAGCCCGGGCGTACTGGGAGAGCTCTGGGGTGACCCACAGTCTCTTCCAGTAAGCCAAGGGTCTGTAACGCGGGACGTCCTCTAATCGCTGGCATCTCAGATCATAGAGGATGGGCAGTAATGGCCTAGATGGTGGAAGGCCAGTTATTCCCCTCACAAACTTGTTTTAGGAGCTCGTTAGTGATGCTAAATTACTGAACCCCCATAGTTCTGCCCCATAAAGAACTGACGCGCTTATTTTAGTACTATAGATTTTGAGCGCTGGGGCAAAAGGTTTTGTAGCTGTGAGGCAGAGTTCCTTTATTAGGGAGCCAGCTAATTGGGAATGTTTAGTAGCCAGCTGATTAAATGAGGTCTCCAGTCTAGTTTGGAACCCAAAGTTATACCAAGGTAGGAAAAAAATTGGGTCTGTTCTAGCATAACACCATTCATAGCCACCCCCCCTCTTACGAGCTTGTGCTTGTGCAGCACCATAAACTTTGTCTTGCTCACATTAATGGTAAGACCGAAGTCCTTGCAGAACACCTCAAAACGCGCCTTAGCCTTCTGAAGGCCTTGTTGCGTTTTGGAAATTAGCAGAGTGTCATCTGCGAACATAAGCAGAGGGATCAGCTTGCCTTCCAATTTAGGGGCATCTATAGGGTGGTTCTTAAAATTCTGGATCACCCTGTTAATATACAGCAAGAAGAGTGTTGGTGCTAGGACATACCCTTGCCATTCCCCCCCTGGATTTGGGAACCGTATTAGTTACTTTTCCTTGCTGTCCCCAGCGAACTTGTGCAAAATGTGCGTCATGAAGTTTGATTGAAAAAGCAAATACATCCAAAGGCACCCCTGATCAGCAAAGACACTCCACATCTTAGCACGTGGCACTAAATCGAAAGCAGACTTAAGGTCAACGAATGCTGTGAAAAGAGTGCCTCCACTGTGTATTACCACCCTCCAATAAATTAAAACGAATCTAAAAACATGATCAATAGTGCTCGTATGTGAGCGGAGCCCGGCCTGGAGAGGAGGCAGAATGTCCACCTCCTCGATCCAACCTTGGATTCTGGTCAAAACGAGCTTAGCTATCACCTTCTGGATGCAATCGATTAAGCTTATGGGCCTATAATTACCTGGGTC
Organism: Lissotriton vulgaris; assembly: GCF_964263255.1. Taxonomy (NCBI): domain Eukaryota; kingdom Metazoa; phylum Chordata; class Amphibia; order Caudata; family Salamandridae; genus Lissotriton; species Lissotriton vulgaris. The sequence goes on from NW_028243399.1 coordinate 141,620, forward strand.
TGAGCGATCCCCCTTCATATAAATCGGGATAATCTCAGCACCCTTCCATGTATCTGGTTTGGGAGAACCTTTTGCAATAGCATTTGCAAGGGACAGAATATAATGCACCCACACTCCCTTCTGATGTAAGAACAAATCAGCTGGTACACAGTCCAACCCAGGTGCTCTACCCTTCGGGACAGTGATGAGTGTTCTTTCTACCTCTGTTTTACTAAAGTGTAAGGGCATAGAATCTTTGGGGATGTTTGTAAGATCAGGGCACAGCTCTGTATCAAAAGCCGGGTGGGCAAACTGAGTCGTAAAGTGAGATACCCACAAGTCTGGTGAGACGTGGTTAAGGGGCTGTTCCCTAAGATGCCCCTTCCACTATTTAACCAAATCACAAAAGGTACCCATATTCCTATCTCTACTGGCAAGATACAGCTCCATCCAGTGCTGTTCATCCCAAGTCCGTTTTGCATAGTATTGCCATTTATTGTACACCACCATGGCATTTTTAATTCTGTCCATGTCTTTAGTTCTTATAGCCTTAGCCAAGGCTTTGTAAGCTTCCCTGCATGGTCTCCCATACCATATTTCCTCCCTAGCACCCATGCACTTAGGCAATCACCCAGGTATTACTTATGCACTTTTTCAATCAGTTAGACAGTACACATGCACTCCTTGAATCACACAGACATTACCTGTCCACTCATGCAATCACCCAGGAACTACCCCTCCACTCATGCAATCACCCAGGCATTACCCATGCACTCCTTGAATCACTCAGACAGTAACCATGTACTCCTCCAATCACGCAGACACTACCCAAGCACTCATGCAATCACCAAGGTGTTACCCAGGCATTCCTCCAATCACCCAGGCACTACCTGTGTGGTCTTGCTATCACCCAGGCATTACCCATGTGCTTCTTCAATTACTCAGGCAGTACCCATGCACTCCTCCAATCACCCAGACATTACCCCTACACTCATGCAATCACACAGGCATTACCATTGCACTTGTGTAATCACCCAGGCACTTTCTATGTACTCCTCAAATCACACAGGCACTACTCTTGCACTCCTCCAATCACCCAAGCACTACCCTTGCACTCATCCAATCATTCAGGCACTTCCCATGCACTCTTGCAATCAATGAAACATTACAGATACACTCCTTTAATCACTTGGGCACTATCTATGCAGTCCTCTAATCACGTACAGGCTCATGCATCAATATTGCATATTGCGATTCCTTAATTGCAAAAAATAAGGAATCGCAATTAAGGAATTGCAAACTGCAATGCATCAAGAAATCGCTATAAAAATAGCGATTTCTTAAAATTCCTTAATTGCGATTCTCTAATTGAGAATCGCAATTAAGGAATACTTCCCCATCCGTTCCTATGGGCCTAGAGGCCCATAGGAATGAATGGAAAGACATTCTTAATTTGCAATTCACCATTAAAATTTCGCAAGGACACCCTGTTGCACCCCTGAAATCTACTTAGGAGTACATTTTGCACACTCACATGCCCTAAGGGCATGTGTGTGTAAAATGGAACTTTGAAAAATGCACTGTGGTGCATTTTTCAAAGTTTTCGCAAATTACCATGAAGGTCAACTTCATGTTAATTTACTCCCCTTATTTGCGAATTCGCAAATTTTTAGAGTTTGATGCATTGCATTTAAGGAATCTCAATTTGAGATTCCTTAAATGCAGTTGCAATTTAAGAAATCTCAATTTTGCGATTTCTTAAATTGCGAAAATTACAAAAATGTTAATGCATTCCAAAAATGGGAATTGCATTCGCAAACGGCCGAATTTTGCGATTCGCACCATTTGCAAATGCAATTTCCTTTGATGCATGTGGCTGTTAGGCCCTACCCCTGTACGAATGCAATCATCGAGCCACTACCCATGCACCCTTACAATCACCCAGGTATTAGCCATGTACTCATGCAATCACTCAGGTAGTACAAATGCACAGCTCCAATCACCCAGGCACTACCCATACACTTCTTCATATATTACACTTGCCATGATTTATACAACACTTACAAATTTGTCTATTTTTAACCAAATAGGAGGTTCTAAAAAGTTTTTAAAAAAATCTTTTCTTTTTTTCTTTTATACTTTTTGTGTTTTTTCAACTCTTTTTTGTATTTTTTGGTGTTTTAAAAAAAAAATGCAAAATTAACAGAACCAACGGTGAAAAGTTACAAAACATTATGCAATTACAAAGTCATTGAAAAAAAATGGTGGTTTTTAATGGCAACCACGATGGCATACACCAATTGTTCGCCAAAACATATGATTGTTTTGCATTTTACATAATGCTGCTCCATTCAGGTACGATGTGAGGTCCTAAGTTGCAGAGGAACCAGATGAAGTACTTGGTACAGTTGCGTTGTACTGACTTGCCTGCTTCTGTAGGTCTCGTCGTTGCTGTTCCCTCGTGAGAAGCCATGGATACATTCTTTGTAAATGCTTGAGCATTGAAGAGGTGCAGCAGGAATACTTCTTGTCAGATCCTTGTGACAGGATATTCTGACATATGGTGCACATAACCTTTTGCGCACCTACCTTCTTCTCCACAGGTGGAATTTGAGAAGAAAGCCTAAATGATAATTCCATATCTCACCTTCACTGTATCTTCCAACTGTTCTTCATCTTCAGGTGGAAGCTGCTGTGCTGGAGTGGAAGCACCCATTTTGTGATGACGTAAAAAAACGCCAAAAAAAAACAAAGTAGAAGAGCAAAACACAATAGGTCTGTCTCCTGAGATGCAGTTGAAAGAATGAAAAAGTAAGGTGGGGTCCTTCACGTTCTAGAATCAACAGTATCTTAACCAAAGAAATACTTTCTTTTGAAATCACATGGGATTCGCACACCTGAAGAGGAACCTGTGCGCACCCATCGCAATTCCTGAAAAATATATTTAACAATACTATATCTTTATTCCAGTTACAAATATATGATATTTACAATCGTGTATATTAATCTCTTGGTATAATATATATAATAAAGTTATATATGTATACTTTTAAAACAAAAAAATTTATGGTGGATTCACGTACCTGATGCGACCCCTGAAAATACGTACATGACATTGCACAGGACCGTCGCCCTTCCCCTAACATGAACTCGAGCACCCACCATGACCAGTATCCGATCAATACGCAAATCCACTTTTTTAAAACAAAAAAATGTAAATGTTTATTTTAGAAAGGATAAAACATAAAATTATTTTTATAAAAGTTTAGAAATTAAGAAAAAGTATTTTTGGGACATTATAGTTAGAAATTAGCATTTAAAAAAACATAGAAATTCACTGACAAACCATAGGTTTCAGGGATGTTATAGTTAGAAATTAGCATTTAAAAACCCATAGAAATTCACTGAAAAAACACAGGTTTCAGGGATGTTATAGTTAGTTTGACATTTTACTCGTACAAAACCAGAGAAATTCGGCCGTTATAGTTAGTTGAGCTAAGCCTAACTCACGACCCCGCAATACACTGCTGATGACATCACATATTACATCACTCATGACATGAACAGTGACATCACTGATGACTTCACTGATTACATCATCCATGTGATAACCTGGTGCACATCCTCACAACCTAATATAACCTTTGATACACACACACTCTAAAATACAGAAAACCATTCTCAAAACCATGAACAAACCAATACTAATTACTACAGACCCACTCGCTGATTCGTAGGTCTACACCCATATCCACTCACTCACCTATACAGTCACTCATAAATGCAGTCACTCATCTATACAGCCATTTTCATATGCACTCATACAGCTATATAGACACTCACACACCGCCACTCACCCATAGAGTTACTTACACAGTTAGATAATCATACAAAGAATCAATTACAATCCCATTTACTCATCTATACAGTTATATACACACCACCTCACTTATTCACACAGATACTAACACATACTTACTCTCTTATGCAATCACTGACACAAGCACACACTCATTCACACAGCCACTCTCACAATCACTCACTCTCACATATAGTCATTTATATACTATAGCACTCAAATATACTGCCTTTCACATACGTAGTTACTCACACATGTACCACTGAGACTCCCATTCACTCACCAACACAGCCATACACACACTCACCCACCCATACCGCCCCTCACAGGTGTACTCTAAACCCATACACCCAGTGAATCACCCACTCACACATCCATGCAGTGAGTCACACACACCCCACCCACCCACACAGACACTCAGGGCCCCATACAGATACTCAGATAAGCATTCAATAACCCATATAGACACTCATGTAGCTACTCACCAACCCATGCAACCGCTTACACACCAATAGACAAACTGATACAGACATTTACGCAGTTTAGTCACTAACCCATGCATTCAGTAAGACACGTTTAATCACTCACTTATACAGTCAGTCACACACCTACTAAATCATCCATTCAGACAGTCATACGTCCACTCATTCTTCAATACAGCTTGGCGTATATATATATATATATATATATATATATATATATATATATATATATATATATATATATATATATATATGTATATATATAT